>NC_080800.1:119377238-119677238 GCF_028018385.1 Neofelis nebulosa | reverse complement strand
AAACTAAGCCAGGTATCACATGTTTTTACTCATATGTGGAAGCTGAGAAACGTAACAGAAGACCATGGGGGGAGGGAAAGAAAAAGAAAAGCTACAAACAGAGAGGGAGGCAAACCATAAGAGACTCTGAAATACAGAGAACAAACTGAGGGTTGATGGGGGGGGGGGGGATGGGAGAGAAGGGAACACGGGTGAATGACGTTGAGGAGGGCACTTGTTGGGATGAGCACTGGGTGTTGTATGTAAGCAATGAATCACAGGAATCTGCTCCAGAAGCCAAGAGCACACCGTATACACTGTATAATAGCTAACTTGACTATATCTATCTATCTACATCTATATCCATATCCATATCCATATCCATATCTATATCTAGAGAGATATAGAGTCTCTCTTAGCCTTGTGTATCTCCTGCATCAGAGTAACAGAATTACAGTTAAACAAAAAATGTGTCATTTTTTTTACTGTCTGACTCCCTCCGCTAACTTATGAGCTCCATGACGGTTGGAGTTTGTCTGACCTGTTCACTTGGTATAGTGCCTGTTACATAGCGGGGACTCATAAATTTATGGAATGAACGGTCTTGCCCCCACAGAAGTAGGAACCCATATATTTGTTAAATGAACAAACTTTCCCTGCAAAGGTTTTACTCAACATTTCTCAGTGTTAGAAACAAAATTCATGTTTGTATTCTGTGTTCCATAATCTGGTACATATTATTGTGCAACTCTACTCTTTTTGCCTGGGCCGCAGTTTCCCCAGCTTGGTCGTCTGAGAAAGCAATTGCAACTCCTACTGTAGAAATAAATATGATTTACATAAAACCTCACATCTTCGCGTCACTCCCTTTTCTTCAAATGATACAGCTCAGGTTTTCATGACCGAGACTTGCAATTTTTGAGCCAAGTGCATCACTTAGATGTAAGCTAACTGTTCACAACGTGCCTTTCTAATATGGAAAACACTAGCTACAATAGGATTCGATGTTGTTGGAATGCTAAGTCATTCCTTTGAAAAATGAGTATGTTTTGAGGCCTGCAGAATGTAATTAAATCAATCTAAATTTGCAGAATGAAGAAGTAATTTCTCATCATTTTCCATTAGCTTATTTTGTTTTCTTTCCATTCACATAAAAAATTAGGAGAGAAATCTTCAATGACTCCCCATTATCTATGGAATAAAGTATGGGGGCTTCTTATTCTGGTATTAAGGTCAACCACAAGTGTTGCAATGGTCTGAATAATTGCCTTGAATGAATCAAACTGGCACACCCAAACATTGGCCCCAAGATGATAATCAGATATAGCTATTACTTACTGAGAGGTAAGATTAGGCATTTTAACCTATTCTGAATTCTTACAGTGATCCCGAGGTAGGTATTATTCATACCCTTTTCACAGATTAGGAAATAGGCTCATAAATGAAGAATAATAGAAAAGAGATCACAGGAAGGGTCTGAGCTAGAATTCAGCCCCAGCTGTGTCTGGCTCCAAAGCCTATATTTTTTCCATTGAGGTATGCTGCTCCAAAATTACAATGATTAACAAAAAAATCAGAGTCAAGGCACCTGGGTGGCTTGGTTGAGTGTCCAACTTCAGGTCAGAATCTCATGGTTTGTGAGTTCAAGTCTCACGTCCGGCTCTGTGCTGACAGCTCAGAGCCTGGAACCTGCTTTGGATTCTGTGTCTCCTCTCTCTGCCCCCACCCCCCCAAATAAATAAACATTAACATTTTAAAAAAATAAATAATCAGAGTCTACACCCAATTAGTACTGAGGCAGATTCCAAGTCTATTGTAGCCAACGCAGGTTAGCAGAGACCCATCCCTTAGTTCGCATGCACACACTGGCTCTCCCACAACCGTATCTCCATAAGCTATGTAGCAAAGAATCTTCCAGTGTATTCTGAGGCTTCATTTTACTATCACCATAGTTTCTTCTTCCTAGTTGGCCGCTATTAATTTTTCTTATCATAAAAAAGGTTTGGGGGCACATTTCAAACTCCCATTTCTCCTCTAACCACTTCCTGACATCCTACATACGTGGCTTATCAACACAGGAAACCCTAGGTAATTATGTCTCACTTAGGGATTCGGCCTCAGCAGGGTAACCCCAGGCCCTAGGGAGCTCCGATAAATCCATTTAATAGAAGCAAGATAAGTTGACTGAACTAGAGGACACGCCCAGTGGCCTTATATTCATCTATCTCCTAGGCCTCACCCTAGGCTTTTATATCATGATAGTGCTATTCTAGGTTCATTTATGCTGAAAGTTCAACTCTCTATCTCTACAGACCAGTTTGTCACAGTGAATTCTATGACAGCAGATATGATTCTTCTATGTGGAGTAAACTGAGGGAAAAGGGCTTTGAACTTTGCTTGAGCATAAGTTTTGGAACGAGTTTCTGGACAGTATGTGAAATTTTTATGTGAATCATAGCACATACATATCCAAAAACATTTGAGGGGGATGGGTCCACTGCTTTCATCAGATTCTCCACAGGATCTTTGAATCCTCTCCCCGAACGGAGAACCACTGCCTTTAAGTTTAATGTGTAGCTAACTCTTCCCTGACTGTTATTCTTCTCTTGTCCACTCAATGAGTTTGGCAGGCAGGTTGGTGGTCAAACAATATACGGCTATTGATCTGCCTGGGGGTGGCATTAATGGAGTCTTAATGGGAAATATGCAGTGTAGAACAGCTGATAGGTTGAAAAAGCACATAGAAATGTGTGAGTAAGTCCTAGGAAGTAATAAAGTGTTGGGGTATATATCTTGGGCACCTAGTAAGTTCTGCAGAGCACCAGATGAAGAATTAAGAAATCTTGGGTCTTGTTAGGATACTCACAAATAGTAGCTTGACTCTCATCAGGGAAATAAATAGCCCCAAGAGCATTAAGCCCTCTTTGAAGATTTATCTCTCTTCTCTAAAGCCCTATAATCTCATCCAAACATTTGAAGAGCCCCTCCTTTACAGTGTGCTGGAACTTCTAAACGTAGCAAAATACACTGCAGTATTTGGAAAACACGACACACTAAAGAGAAGAAAAGCACATTGACCCTTCCGTCCTGTAATTTTCTTTTGTCTTGGCAGTAATATTACAAAAGCATATTCACGTGGTAAGTGGGATACAGTGGGTGAGTGAGGGTGCATGATTCCCTGCCATTGTGCGAATGTACCGGGAGGATACAGTTAACCCCAGTCTACTCCTTAATAACACTGTGTCCACTCAAATTCCTATCACAAAGCCCCTGGCACTCTTATGCCTTATTGTGCTGTTACTAGTTTCCACTTCAGTTCATATCACAATATGTTTCATTTAAATCCCAGTCTATCAAATTCATCTTCACATTTATATGCCACTTACTGTCTCATCTCTCTAGCTCAGAAGTTGCTTTGGTGAAGCATACTATAGTGGTGTATTTTCATAGATGACATTTAGAATGTGGAATGCTCAACGGAAATTCATTAGCTTGCTTTCATACACACACACACACACACACACACACACACACACACACACAATTTATTTTAAAAAACAGTGGGTTTAATAACATCCATGGTCAATCCAATCATGATTATTTTCTTGACTTCTCTGTTATTATAAGAAATCTTGCTAACTGTATTGGGTTTATTTTCCTCTTATCTGATTTGTTGCTATTATTCTGGAAAGTTTTCTTTTATGAAGAAACCCTTCTTGGGAGTGATCAACACGCTCCCTTAGAATGTCATTTAATATATACACTGTGAAAACATACCAGGATGGCAAATAACAGCTCTCCCTTGCATTACTCTGCCTGGCACTCCCTATTCATTCTTACTGGATATATTATTACTTCCTCACTCCTTTTTTAAGTACATAATTCTCCATATGTACTAAAGGCATTAGTAACATTAAATGCGTTTATGCCCATGGTCTAGTCTAAAAGGTGTTTACTCCTGGGATAAAGAATTAACATTTTAGGGGCGCCTGGGTGGCTCAGTCGGTTAAACATCCGACTTCGGCTCAGGTCATGATCTCACGGTTCGTGGTTCGAGCCCCGCATCGGGCTCTGTGCTGACAGCTCAGAGCCTGGAGCCTGCTTCGGATTCTGTGTCTCTTTCTCTCTCTGCCTCTCCCCACTCACGCTCTGTCTCTCTCTCCTTCAAAATTAACATTAAAAAACTTTAAAAAAATAATTAATATTTTAACAGAAGGAAAACTTAATGGTTGGCCATGGTTTCCTGATCTTTAGCCAAACTTTAGAAGAATGGTATTTCTTTTAATAAAAGAAAATATATATATTAAACTTCTGGTCAATACGGCTCAGTGAGTTTATACATTCACACACATTTTCCAATCATATAGCAATGACAGCCTAAAACAAACAAACAAAAAAAAGTCATGTGCATTCTCACAAATATGATACATATCTCTGAAGACCAGAAACAGAATCACAAAGCAGTGAGTAGGCTGGACTCATAAGCTTCCAGTGTTCTAAATCAAAAGGCAGCATTGGAGGCTTGGTGGAAGTTTGGAAGGATAAGGGAAAATACAAGTATTCAATTTCATAGAAAATAATACCAAGAAGAGAAAACAAAACAAAAAAACTAAACAAATAAAACCCAAACAGGCCTAGGTATTTTTGGTAAGGACATCTACTTAATAGGTGAACAGTCTCAATTTATATGATCTTTTTCAGAGGATAGAAAAAGAGGGTAGAGAAGGGAGAGATGGAAAATATATCGATGATGGCAATAATGACAATAAGAAGGCAATAAAGTAGAGAGACACATCCTGAAAGACATCAGGATGTATTATTAAAAATTATTTTTTTTTCATAGAAAGAGAAGCCATTAGAATAGAATTGGGAACCCAAAAAAAGACACAAGAATACATGAAAATAATATATGAAAGAGAGGTCAGCAAGTCAGTGGAGAAAAGATGGCTACTCAATAAATGGTTCTGAACAACTGGTTATCCATTGAAAAAATAAAACTATATTTTCTTATCTATTACAAAAATTAATTCTATATGGATTAGAGATGTAAATGATAAAAACATGTTTTCAAAATTATTAAATATTCAAGACAACAAAGCGATCTTGAAGAATGGTTTCTTAAAGAAGATACAAACACACGAATAGATGATAATAGTAATAAATTCATCTACAATAAATTAACATTTTATATGACAAAAAGCATAAAAAATAGAAGCAAGGAGTGATGTCAGCATCATGGTGAAATAAAATGTCCCTCAATTTTGTCCTTTCCCCCAACAAGAATAACTTGGTATCCATCCACAGACAGAAGTGTCTTTGTGGGAACACTGAAGAGGGTAAGAAGAACATCACTTTACTGCATCACCCCTCTTCCGAGGCAGCACAGCTTAGGGCTAAGAGACACATAGTTGGCCTATGACTTCTCTCACAGGGAGAAGGGAGAGCAGGAGTACCCAGCATCCCCAGCTATCAGGGATGCTGTCAAAGAAGTTGCTTACCTTCTCACTCCCTCCGGGATACAGAATTGAGAGCAGCATGAGTAGGAAGCAGGAAGAGGCTGGGACTCTTGAGGACATTAAGGAGATACAGATCCAACTAACTATATCACAGATTCCACTGAGAAGCCTGCCCGGGAAATTAAGAAGGGCACCTGTTGTGATGAGCACCGGGTGATGTATGGAATTGTTGAATCCCTGTACTATACAACGGAAACAAATATAACGCTGTATGTTAACAAACTGGAATTAAAACAAAAACGTTAAAAAAAGAAGCCTGCCCAGGAGTGGCTGGGAACACCTCATCCACAGATGCCCCCAGTAGGCCCATGGGTACCCCCCAGTGCTCAGATGCCTTACCCACAGACACCTCCCCGTTGTGGCTAGCCCCCTGCACACATTTCCAAGTGGGGCAGTGATAGAGACCTTTGGCAGATGACTAGCGGGCTTGTGCAGAAAGCTGGCCCAAATCCGCCGGCCAACAAGAAACCACAAACTTCAGCTTTAGCACCACTTTCAGGAAAACAAAAAGGACACTGCCAGCATCCAGTTTGGTGCATTGCAGGATCTAGAGAAGGTTCATGAACTTAAGAGTTCTACCTCAAGAGGTAGCAAGAACAATGGAATAAGTCTGGAAGAAGAAGGTCTGAGAAAGCCTCCAAATCACTAGCAAGGCTGACAGAAGGTGTTTCTTTCTTGGAGGCAGTTAGTAAAAACTGTAAGAGGTGACTACTACTTCAAGTGTAGAGACAGAAACACAAAACTTTAAGGAATAAGAGAAATCAAAGAAACTTACACCACCAAAGGATCACAGTAATCTTCCAGCAGCCAATCCCAAAGACATGAAGATCTGTGATTTACCTGATAAAGAATCCAAACCAGCTGTTTTAAGGAAATCCAGTGAGCTACAAGAAAGCACAGGAAGACAGTTCAAAGAAATAAAGAAAACAATTCATTAGCAAAATGAGAACTTCAACAAAGAGGCAGAAATTATAAAAAAAAAAAAAAAAAAAGAACCAAACAGAAATTCTGTCATAGAGAGCAACAACAGCAGAACTGGTCTAACAGAAGAAAGAATCTGTGAGATAGAAGTAAGGAAGGGTTGAGCTTCCGACTTTGGCTCAGGTCATGATCTCACAGTTCGTAGATTCAAGCCCTGCGTCAGGCTCTGTGCTGACAGCTTGGAGCCTGGAGCCTGCTTTGGATTCTCTGTTTTGCTCTCTCTTTTCCCCTCCCCTGCTGTCTCTCTCTCTCACTCTCGCTCTCTCTCTCAAATAAATTAGCATTAAAAATTTTTTTTAATGTTTTTGAAATTTTCCAACAGATTAGAACAAAGAAAAAAAAGAATAGAAAAAAGTAAAGAAAGCCTACTGCGTGTATGGAATACCGTCATAATAAACCAATTTGTGAGTTACTGGAGTTTCAAAAGGAGAGGAGAAGGAGAACAGGTCAGAAATCTTATTGAAAGAAATAATGGCTGAGAACATCCAAATATGCAGAGAGATTTGGATATCCAAGTTCATGAGTCTCATAGGTCACCAAACTCAACATAAAAAGATCCTCTCTAAGACACATTATAATAAAATCATCAAAAACCAAAAACAAAGAGAGATTTTAAGGAACAAGAGAAAAGAAGCTTAAAACTTACAAGGGAACCCCTTGAGATTCAGAGCGATTCCTCAGGCCAGGAAAGAGTGGGATGATACCGTCAAAGAGCTGAAAGAAAAAAATTGCCAAACAAGAACACCTGGCAAAGTTATCCTTCAGGAATGAAAGGGACAGAAAGACCTTCCCAGACAAACAAAAGCTGGGGCAATCTATCACAACTGGACTTGCCTCACAAGAAATGTTGAAAGGAGTTATTCAAGTTGAAATGAAAAGATGTTAGCTAGTATCATGAAAACACACGAAAATATAAAACACGCTGGTGAAGGCAAGTATATAGTCAAGTTCAGAATACTCTAACACTATAATATGGTGGTGTTTTAACCACTTAAGTCTAGTATAAAGATTGAGGGACAGCAGTATTAAATTTAACTATACCTATAGATCATATGTTAATGGATATACGATATAAAAAAAAGATAAATTGCGAAATCGAAAACATAAAAGGGGAGAGAGTAAAAGGGTATAGTTGAGCATTGATTGAAGTTGTTACCAGCATAAAATAGATTGCATATGTTTCAGGTAAGCCTTATGGTACTCACAAAGCAAAAACCTATGGTAGATTCACAGAAGATAAAAGAGAGGAATCTAGACATATCACTATGGAAAATCATCAACTCAAAAAGGAAGCTAGCAAGAGATGAAGAAATGAATAAAGGAACTACAGAAAATCCAGAAAAAATATAATGGCATTAGTAAGTCCTTACATATCATTAATTACCCCAAATGAAAATGCACTAAATTCTCCCATCCAGTAGATTGTGTGGCTAGATGGAAAAAGAGAGAAAACCCAACTCTATGCTGCCTACAAGGGATTCAATTAGCTTTAGGGATACAAATAGGCTCCAAGTGAAGGGATGGAAAAGATATCCCATGCAAGTGGAAACTAAAAGAGAGCAGAAAAACCAAACTGTAAGCCCAAAACAGAAACAAGAGACAAAGAAGATTATTATACAATGATGAAGGGACCAATTCACCAAGAAGATACAATAATCATAAATGTATCTGCACACAAATTGGAGTACCTAAATATATTAAGCAAATACTTACAGGTCTGAAGGGAGAAATAGACAACACTACAATAATAGCAATGGATAGGTCATCCAGACAGAAAGTCAACAAGGAAACACTGGACTTGAACTATACTTTGGACTACAGGGATTTAACAGACTTATACAGCCCATTCCATCCAACAGCTTCAACATACACATTCTTCTCAAGCACACATGTAATCTATTCTCCAAGATAGATCATATCAAGGGTCACAAAACAAGTCTTAGCAAATTTCAGAAGATCCAAATTATACCAACTATCTTTGCAGACCACAGTGGTATGAAACTAGAAACCAGTAACATGAGGAAAGCTGAAAAATTCACAAATATGTGGAAAGTAAACAATACAATCCTGAACAATCATTGGGTCAAAGAAGAAATCAAAAGACAAATAAGAAATACCTTGATATAAGTTAAATTGGAAATGCAATATACCAAAACCTATGGGATGCAGTGAAAGCAGTTCTAAGGAGGACATTTATAGAAATGAATGCCTACATTTAAAAAAAAGAGAGATCTCAAATAAACAACCTAACATTAAGTCTCAATGAAACCAAGAACAAACTAAGCCCAAAGTGAGCATAAGGAAAGAAAATAACAAAGATCAGAGCATAAATAAATAAAATAGAAGCCAGAAAAAACAATAGAAAATATCGATAAAACTAACAGCTGTTTTTTTAATGTTTGTTTATTTTTGAGAGAAGGAGACAGAGTGTGAGTGGGAGAGGGGCAGAGAGAGAGGGAGACACAGAATCGGAAGCGGGCTCCAGGCTCCGAGCTGTCAGCACAGAGCCTGACGCAGGGCTTGAACTCATGAGTGGTGAGATCATGACCTGAGCTGAAGTCAGATGCTTAACCGACTGAGCCACCCAGGCACTCCTAAGAGCCAGCTTTTTAAAAAAAAAAGATATACAAATTTAACAAATCAATAGCTAGACTAAGAAGACCAAGACTAACTAAAATAAATACAATCAGAAATAACAGAGAAGACAAAAGAAAACATCCTTTCATGAGAAAAGTCTCAGCAAGTTGTGTATAGTGGGAATACACCTCAACATAATAAAGTCCATATATGACAAACACACAGCTGATATCATATTAAGTAATGAAAGATTGAAGCTCCCCTTCTAAGATCAGGAAGAAGACAAGGGTTCCAACTCTCACCACTCATATTCAACATGGTACTGGGAGTCCTAGCTAGAGCAATCAGGCAAGAAAAAGGAACAAAAGGTATTCAAATTGGAAAAGAAGAAGTAAAATTGTCTCAGTTTGCAGATGTTATGATCTTATAAGAAAAAATCCTAATGAACCCACCAAAAAACTGTTAGCACTAATCAAAAGATTTAGTAAAGCTGCAGGATAGAAAACCAACAGATAGTGTTCAGCTGTGTTTCTATACACTAACAACAAAGCATAGAAATAAAGAAAACAGCAATAAAGAAAACACTCCCATTCATAATAGCATCAGAAAAAATAACATACTTGGGAATGAATTTAGCCAAGGAAATGAAAGATCTGTACACAGAAAACTACAAGACTTTGATGAAAGAAACTGAAGAGACCACAAATGGAAAGATATTCCATTCACAGACTGGAAGAATTAATTTTGCTAAGGCGTCCATACTACAAAAAATCATCTATAGATTCAATGAAATCCTTTTCAAAATTCCAATGGTATTTTTCACAGAAATATAGAAAAAAAAACTATCCTAAACTTTGGACGGAACCCCAAAAGACCCTGAATAGCCAAAGCAATACTGAGAAAGAAGAACAAAGCTGAAGGCCTCACACTTCCTGATTTCAAACTGTACTTCAAAACTAAAGTAATCAGAACAGTACGGTTCTGGCATAAAAGTAATCACATAGACCCATAGAGCAGAATCAAGAGCCTAGAATGAAACCCTTACATTATACAGCCAACTAATATTTTATAAGCAAGTTAAGAATACTGAAAGGGGAAAGAATATTTCTCTTCAATAAATGATGTTGGGAAAACTGGATAACTATATGCAGAAGAATGAAATTGGATCCCTATCTTACACCACTCAGGAAAATTAAATAGAAATAAATTGAAGACTTAAACATAAGACTTGAAATCATACAACTTCTAGAAGAAAACTTGAGCGAAAACCTCCTTGACAGTGGACGTAGGCAATGACTTTTTTGGATCTGAGACCAAAAGCATAGGCAACAAAAGCAAAAATTAATGTTAGACTACAACAAAATGAAAAGCTTTTGCACAGCAAAAGAAACAATCAACAAAATGCAAAGGCAACCTACTTAATGGAAGAATATATTTGTGAACCATATATCTGATAAGGGGTTAATATTCAAAAGACATAAAGAACTTACTTAATAGCCAACCCCCCCCCCCACCCGTCAACACAATCTGATTAAAAATGGCAAAGGACCTGAATAGGCATTTTTCCAAAGCAGACATTCAAATGGCCAAAGGTTCATGAAAAGGTGCTTTATGTTACTAATCATCATGGAAATGTTAGAATGGCAATCATCGAAAAGACAACAGGTGCTGCCTGGTGAGGATGTGGAGAAAAGAGAACCCTTGTGCACTGTTGGTGGGAATATAAATTGGTATAGCTATGGAAAACACTACAGAAGCTCCTCAAACATTAAAAACTAAAACTAAGATACAATCCAGAAGTCCTACTTCTGGGTATATAGCCGAAGGAAATAAAATCAGGACCTCAAAGAGACAGCTGCACTCCAATGTTTACTGTAGCATCACTCACTCTAGCCAAGATATGGAAACAACCTAAGTGTGCATCTATGCATGAATGGATAAAGAAGATGTGATATATGTATATGATGGCATATCATTCAGCCTCAAGAAAGAGAAAATCCTAGCTTTTATGACAATACAGATGGTTCTTCAGGACACTGTGTTAAGTGAAATAACTCACACAATGAAAGACTTATGATCTCATTATACGTGAAATCGAGAAAAGCCCAACTCTTAAGGGAGTTCCCAGAGTAGGAGGATCCTAAGCTCAACTCATCCCAAGGATACACCTAGATAACCTCCATATCAGTGTAAATAATCCAGAAAAAGACCCAAAGACTGACAGAACAAACTCCACACCTGAACTATAGAGAAGAGGTGACACTGACACGGTAGGAAGGGTGGAGACATAGTCAGGAACCAAACTGACCTACAAGACTGTGTCCACAGGCAGAAGACATGCCACAGGCATGAAGAAGGGAGAGAAGCAGACCCCACCCCAGGCACCCCAGGCACCCCAGGCATGGGGGACCCATACTGGGAAGACAAATGCCCATAACATTTGACTTTGAAAACCAGAGAGCTTTCGCATCACAATTTCTTACCGTCAGTGGGGCTTATTACCTAGAGCTTTAAAGATCAGTGGGCTTAGCTCAGGGACAGCTGGAGGGCTATAAGAAACTGAGTTCCCACACTTACACAGACAGCATAACAAAGCCCCGCAGACACACAGCATTGAAAAAATGCCTAGGGCAAATAAGATTTCTTTACTCAATTCAGAACAGGTACTGGCGGGGCAGGAATCTTTAGGAGACTTTTGCAAGAACCAAAGAGATGGCAGGCACCGTCTTCCTCCTTGCCCCCAGCCTAGATACACGGACACCTGCAGGAACCCGAGCAGCCTGAACGCTCTCCATCTAGCTTGCTAACAGCACTCATCGCCTCACACTCTTCTGCGGACCTGCTCCCTACAAACAGCCCTCAGGAGGTGGGGGGAAGACATCTGGTTTGACTGCAGGCCCTGCCCACCAGGGAAAGAACACAGGGAAAGCGCCCTGCAATTCCGTTCCACTGCAGCTATGGCAAGTGCCTGGTCTGACCCATCTCTAGCCCACGGCAGCCCTAGAATGGCCCACTAACTACACAGGGCCCAAACCCTGCCCGTAACAGGCAAAAGGAGCCACTGTAGTCAGCCGCACCGAAGGCAAACGTGGCTCGGCCGCAATAGTAAGGCACACACAACACACATGGGAGATACCCCTGAAGCATCGGGTTTTGGTGAACGGGGGACACTGCACTGCAGGGTACTTTAGGACCTCTTCTTCATAAGGCCACGCAAAGAAACAACAGAGAGTTACACAACACGACGCGCCAGGAATATGTCACAAACGAAAGGACAGGACAAAATCGCACCAAGAGACCTAAGCAAAATGGAGATAAGGAATACACTTGATAGAGAATTTAAAGTAACGGTGATAAAGATAGTCACTGGAGTTGAGAAAAGAGTGGAGGACCTCAGTGAGACCCTCAACGGAGATAAAAAAAAAAAAACCAAACCATAAAAAAGAACCAATCAGAAATGAAGAATCCGGTAACCGGAATTAAGAATACACTGGATGGAATAGAGAGTACACTGGAGGAAGCGGACCGGAGAGAGAGAAAAAATAATCGATGAGAACAGACGGTGGGAACTCAGTGACAACATCAAGCTTAGCAACATTGGCATTACAGGGATCCCAGAAGGGGAAGAGAGAGAAAAGGGGAGAGAAAATGTACTGCAAGAAACAAGAGCTGAAAACCTCCCAGATCTGGGGGAGGAAACAGAAGTCCAGGTTCAGGAGGCGCAGAGAGACCCCAACAAAATCAACCCAAGGAGGTGTACACCAAGATACACAGTAATTAAAATGGCAAAAGGTACAGATAACGAGAGAATTTCAAAGCAGCGCGAGAAAACAGTTACCTACAGGGGAAACCCCATAAAGCTATCAGCCGATTTTTCAGCAGAACCTTTGCAGGCCAGAAGGGAGTAGCATGATGGATTCAAAGCGCTGCAAGGAAAAACCCGTAACCAAGAACACTTGACCCAGCAACGCTATCATGCAGAACAGAAGGAGACAAACGGTTTCCCGGACAAACAGAAGTGAAAGGAATTCATCACCATGAAACCAACCTTACAGAAAACGTTAAAGTGGGTTCTCCGAGTGGAAAGGGAAGCGCATAAGCGGAAGTAAGAGAAGTAGGAAGCAGGAGTAGAAGTAGGAAGCACAAAGCAGTAAAATTCGGTACATCTATAAATGTCAGTCAATGGATTCACAAAATAAAATGACGTAAAGCATGACACTACATACCTAAAACATGGGGTGGAGGAAGTAAAAATTTAGCACTTTTAGAATAGTTTCGAATGCAAGTGACCATTACCTTAGTATAGACTGTTACACGCACAAGATGTTATATATAAGCCTAACGGTAACAAGTAAAAAAACAAACAGTAATAGATATGCAAAACATAAAGAAAAGGAATCTGAGTATATCAGTAAGGAGTACCACCAAACCACAAGAAAAGGGAGAAGAAACAGAGAACTATGAAAGCAACCATAAAACAAGTAACAAAATAGCAACAAGTACATATTTATCAGTAATTACTCTGAAGGTAAAAGCACTAAATGCTCTAATCAAAAGACATAGAGTGACAGAGTAGATAAAAAAACCAAGACCATTTATATGCTGAGACTCATTTCAGACCTAAAGACCCATGCAGATTGAAAGTGAAGAGATAGAGGGGTGCCTGGGTGGCTCGGTCAGTTAAGTGTCCCACTTCGGCTCAGGCCGTGATCTCGCGGTTCTTGAATTCGGGCCCCGCATCAGGCTCCGTGCTGACAGCTCAGGGCCTGGAGCCTACTTCAGAGTCGGTGTCTCCTTCTCTCTCTCTGCCCCTCCCCTGCTTGCATTCTGTCTCTGTCTCTCTCAAAATTAAATACACATTAAAATTTTTTTTAAAAAGTGAAGACATGGAAAACATTTGCCATGCAAATGGACATGAAAAGAAGGTAGGGATAGCCATACTTATATTGGATAAAATAGACTTTTAAAAACAAAGACTAACAAGAGACAAAGAAGGCCACTACCTAATCATAAAGGGAACAATCAAACAAGAAGATATAACAATTGTAAATTGTGTGCACCCAATGGGAGTACCCAAATACATAAAGGATCAATTAACAAACATAAAGAAAGTAATTGATAGTAATATAATAGTAGAGGGCTCTCACATACCACTTACATCAACGGAGAGATCATCGAAACCGAAAATCAACAAGGAAACAGTGGCTTTGAATGACACATCAGAGCAGATGGATCTAACAGATAAACTCAGAACGTTCCATCCTAAAGCAGTGGACTATACGTACTTTTCAAGTGCACGTGGAACATTCTCCAGAAGAGACAGGCCAGAACATAACTCTCAACAAATTCAAAAAGATTGAAGTCATACCATGCATCTTTTCTGAACACAATGCTATCAAACTGGAAATCAACCACAAGAAAAAATCTGGAAAGAACAGAAATACATTGAGGTTAAATAACCCGCTACTAAACAATGAATGGGTGAACCAATAAATCAAAGAAGAAACCAAAAATATACATGGAGACAAATAAAAATGAAAACACAATTGTCTAAAATCTTTGGGATGTGGCAAAAGCTGTTCTAAAGCAGAAATTTTTAGCAATATGGGCCTACCTCAAGAAGCAAGAAAAATCTCAAACAACCTACCACTGCACTTAAAGAAGCTAGAAGGAGAACAACAAACAAAACCCAAGACCAATAGAAGGAAGGGATTCATAATATTAGAGCAAAAATTTTAAAAAATAGAAGCGAAAAAAACAATAGAACAGATCAATGAAACCAGGAGCTGGTTCTTTGAAAAGATCAACAAAATTGATAAACCTTTAGCCAGACTCATTAAAAAAAGAGAGGTAACTCAAGTAAACAAAATCGGAAATGCAAAAGAAGAAAAAACAACCAACACCATAGAAATACAAAGGATTATGAGAGAATATTGTAAAAAACTATATGCCAACAAATTGAACAAACTAGAAGAAATGGATAAATTCCTCGAACCATACAAACTACCAAAACTGAAAAAGGAAGAAACAGAAAATTTGAACAGACTAATAACCAGCCAAAAAAAAAAAAAAAAAAAAGAGTCATCAAAAAGCTTCAAACAAACAAAAGTCCAGGACCAGATGCCTTCACAGGCGAATTCTACCAAACATTTAAAGAAGAGTTAATACCTATTCTTCTCAAACTATTCCAAAAAAATAGAAAAGGAAGGAAAACTTCGAAATTCATTCTAGGAGGCCAGCATTACCCTGATGCCAAAACCAGATAAAGACACTACCAAAAAACAGAACTGCAGGCCAAGATCCCTGATGAACATAAATGCAAAACTCCTCAACAAAATACTAGCAAACCAAATTCAACAATACATTAAAAAAAAATCATTCACCGCAATCAAGTGGGATTTATTCCTGGGTTGCAAAGGCAGTTCAATATTTGCAAATCAATCAATGTGATACATCACATCAATAACAGAAAGGATAAGAACCATATGATTTTTTCAATAGATGCAGAAAAGTCTTTGACAAAGTACAACATCCATTCATGATAAAAAAAAAAAAAACCCTCAACAAAACAGGTTTAAAGGAAACATACCTCAACGTAATAAGGGCCATATATGATAAACCCTAGTTAATATACTTCTCAAAGGGGAAAAACTGCAAGCCTCTCCGCTAAGGTCAGGAACAAGACAAAGATGTCCAATGTCACCACTTTTAATTCAACATTGTACTAGACGTCCCAACCACAGAAATCAGACGACAACAACAACAAAAGGCAGCCAGATCAGTAAGGAAGAAGTAAAACTTTCACTATTTGCAGGGACATGATACTATAGAAAACCTGAAAGACTCCACACACACGAAAAAACTGCTAAAACTGATAAATGAACTCAGTGAAGCCACAGGATACAAAATCAACATACAGAAATCTGTTGCATTTCTACACACCAATAAGAAAGAGAAATTCAGAAAACAATCCCATTTATAATTGCACCAAAAATGATAAGATGCCTTAGGAATAAACCTAACCAAAAAGGTGAAAGACCTGTAGCTGAAAACTATAAACCACTGATGAAAGACACTGAAGATAAACAAATGGAAAGATATTCCATGCTCATGGACTGGAAGAACAGATATTGTTAAAGTGTCTATACCACCCAAAGCCATCTACACATTTAGTGCAATCCCTATCAAAATGCCAACAGCATTTTTCACAGACCTAGAACAAGTAATCCTAAAATTTGTATGGAACCAAAAAAGACCCCAAATGGCTAAAGCGATCTTGAAAAAGAAAAGAAAAGCTGGAGGCATCACAATTCCAGACTTCAAGCTATATTACAAAGCAGTAGTGATCAAAACAGTATGGTACTGGCACAAAAGCAGACACACAGCTCACTAGAACAGAATAGAAAACCCAGAAATAAACCCACAACTATATGGTCAATCTCGACAAAGCAGGAAAGAGTATGTAATGGGAAAGAGACAGTCTCTTCGACAAATGGTGCTGGGAAAACTGCTCAACTACATGCAAAAGAATGAAACTGAACCACTTGCTTATACCATACACAAAAATAAATTCAAAAATGGATTAAGACCTAAATATGAGACCTGAAACCATAAAAATCCTAGAAGAGAACACAGGCAGTAAGGTCTCTGACATTGGCCACAGCAACATTTTTCTAAATATGTCCCCTGAGGCAAGAGAAACAAAAGCAAAAATAAACTATTGGGACTACATCAAAAACAAAAAGCTTCTGCACATTGAGGGAAACAATCTGCAAATCTAAAAGGCAACCTACAGAATGGGAGAAGATACTTGCAAATGACATAGCTGATAAAGGGTTAGTATCTAAAATATATAAAGAGGGGCGCCTGGGTGGCTCAGTCGGTTGAGCATCCGACTGCGGCTCAGGTCATGATCTCACAGTTCCTGAGTTTGAGCCCCACGTCAGGCTCTGTGCTGACAGCTCGGAGCCTGGAGCCTGCTTCACATTCTGTGTCTCCCTCTCTCTGCCCCTCCCCCTCTGTCTCTCTCTGTCTCTCAAAAATAAATAAACATTAAAAAGATTTAAACTTCTACTATGTCAAAAGCTGGGAGAAATATTAACATTGCGTAAAATAGGAAAAGTGCAATATTTCTAGTATACAAAGAAGATTCAATCAATAGTAGGAAAAAGACCAAAAACCAGTAGAAAAAATTTTAAATATGTGAATGATTAATTCACAAAGATAAAGCTAGTATTTAATAAACCTAAGTATTCTACCCTATGAAAAAGGATCTTTGTCAATCGCTTTTTGCCACGTCACTCAATAAATATTTCTTGCATGAATGAACAAATAAATGAAAAGATGCTCAGTGTCACTAGCAGTCAGGACCACGCAAATTAAATAACAATGAAATATAATTATCCTCCATGGTACTGGACAGATGAAGAGATCAATGAAATCCAGTATAACAGGATGTGGATGACGGGTGCTCTGATCGGAAGTTATTGATGCATTGATGCTGTGTCAAAAGCCAATGAGGAAAGGAAAGTTTCTCCAATAGATGAAACTGAAAACATTAATTTGCAACTTCGGATACAGCAAAAGCATACTCATATCAATATAAATTCTCACATGGAGTCTAATATAAAATAATAACAAAACAAGCAAAAACAAATGTTTTTCAAACGTATGGAGGGAATACTTTCCAAATCTTAAACTGAGAGACAAAAATCACTAAAAAATTCAATCCCTATATTTACCTAATTAAATAGTAAAGGCAAACAATATGCAGAAAACTACATGTAACATTAAATATTAAAGTAATTAATATGAATTCATAATAATATTCAGTCTCCACTAGGATTAGTGGAGGATTGCACTAGGATTAGTGCAAACAATATGCAGAAAACTACATGTAACATTAAATATTAAAGTAATTAATATGAATTCATAATAATATTCAGTCTCCACTAGGATTATGCATCAATAGAAAGAATACCTTGTTCATAACACAATAGGGAAAATCACATCACTACTAATCAAAAAATACAAATGAAAGGAACAATTTTACCTTTCAAAATATTTATAATTACCGTTGATGATAGTGAAAGCTGGTAACAGAAGATGGGTGAACTTTCACAGACCTGTGGAAAATAATTTGATACACTGTACCTTGAAATAGCCATTTGTATTGGGGAAATCATGGAGCATCCAGAAAGAACCTGCAGGTTCCGTGGGAGGAATTCAATTAGCTTCACGAGCTGCTGCAATGTTTGATCCAAGGCCATGCTCTGCCATTTCTGCCTAACGTAGGACATTTCTATGAACAATCACCACAATTCCTCTTGGGGACTGAGAAAGATTCTCTTAGAGCTGTACCACAGTCTGAGAATTTTCCCAAACAAGTCTCCTTCTTTCCTTCCATAGATGTCTGACCTAGATTGTGATCTGAGTCTCTCCTTGCCTACGCTTATGCCCTCTACTATGTATCTTTCACAAGGATTTCCCTCAATAAATCTCTTGCACTTCTAACTCCCTCTTAGCATCTGATGCCCAAAAGACCTACACTGACACAACCATTGATTTTACTTTGTGGAATTTATAAGTAAATTCCACGAGAATTTACTTATTTACAAAATTTACAAAATTTACAAAAATTTACTTATTTACAAAAGAAGCATTCCCAAACATGGAACAAAGCTTTATACATGAATATCCTCATCTAGCATAATAATATGCAACAAAATGAGAGGAAAAACAATATTTTCAACAACTGGAAAATGGTTAAGAAAAGATTCAGAATACTTTGTAGCTGTTAAATTCATACATATGGCCTATTTGCAACAATATGAAGAATGTTTGTTATGTGAAATAGATAGGAAATAAAATTGCACATACAGTATTATCATGATTATTTAAGCAATTAAACCAAAAAAGAACTAAAACAAAATCACAGTGAAAATCGATCCAACATAAGTTTTGACGTTCTAGATCTGAATAGTTAAAATGTTACGGTATTTTAGGTATTTGTTGATAAACTGTGATTTTTTAAATTTTATTTACTTAGAGAGAGAGAGCGTGGGAGGGGCAGAGAGAGAAAATCCCAAGCAGACTCTGCACGGTCAGCGTGGAGTCTGATGAGGGGCTCGAACCCACAAACTGCGAGAACATGACCTGAGTCAAAGTTGGACACTGAACCAACTGAGCCACCCAGGCCCCCTGATAAACTGTATTGTAAAAATAGTCAGCTATATTATCCTTTTAAAGGCTAACAGTTAGTGACTCCAGTCTTTGAATTTAGTGACCATTAGTGTGTTGCAGTTCCCGTGAATAAATAGAGCAAGAATCTATCCCTGAGACTAACTGATGGTCGTTGAAAAGGAAATAGGCAATTCTTTTGAAAATGAAAGGCAAATTTGTATCACGTGGTATGGGAGGCATGCACTGATTGAGGCCAGTAGGTGAACTTATGGTGCTCACAGTTGTAATACACATTTCCTGTCCTATGAGCATGTGTACAGATACAGCTTCTTGATTATGTGTATCCAATGCTTGTATTCGATCTGTCCTGAGACATTTCACATGTCTCCTTTCTAACTGCTCTCTCTCTCTTCATCGCACTTTGCTCATTTTTGGTGCCATCTTAAAACTACTTTGGCCTTCCAGTGTATTTAATCTCTTCTAATGTCATACTATCAGCATTTCTTCAACAATATCTCAGAGCCATCTTAAAATTGGAATTTTAAATCTTTTAGTAACTAAACAAATGTAAAAAAGGGTAAAGTTGTCTCATTAAAGAATAAATCAAGGAAGTTACACCATTATTACGCACTAGAATCCATTCAAAGTGACTGAAATACTTTTAAAGTTACATTTCTCAAATGTTTACTTATTCTTTTTTTGAGTATGAAATTTATTGTCAAATTGGTTTCCATACCACACCCAGTGCTCATCCCAACAGGTGCCCTCGTCAATGCCCATCACCCACCCCCCTCTCCCTCCCACACCCCATCAACCCTCGTGTTTATTCTCAGTTTTTAAGAGTCTCTTATGGTTTGGCTCTCTCCTTCTCTAACTTTTTTTTTTCCTTCCCCTCCCCCATGGTCTTCTGTTAAGTTTCTCAGGATCCACATAAGAGTGAAAAAATGTTTACTTATTCTTGATATACCTTGACTCCCTTTTAAAACTCAACCCATAGAGCAAAGGGTTCACATACATACATAATAACATAACATAACATAACATAACATAACATAACATAACATAACATAACATTACATCAGAATCACTTGGAAGCCTTGTTATAGTATGGATTTCTGGGCACTGCCCCTGGAGTTAATGATCTGGGGTAAGCGGTGGGGGTGGGGGGCAGAGAACTTGCACTTTTAACAACCTCTCAGGTGTTGCTGATGTTGCTAGTCTGGGAACCAGTCTCGAAGACCAGGGCCCTAGAATCTTCACTGAAATTGCAGTTGCTAAGGTCAAACAGCCCACCCCCATGTAGCTGAATCTCATGAGCACCCCCATCAACATATCTAACTTCCTCAGTTTGACCATATGACTTCTTGAAATAGTCTCCTCTGTTGATTTTCACATACCAGCCTTCTCTACTGGTTTTTCTTCTTCCCCATTGGCCATTTTTCCCCTCATTTTCCTTCAAGGATATTCCGTCTCTAATGGAAATGTTTGGAGTTTCTCAAGGTTGGGCTCTAGGTCTAAACCCATATATTAAAATGCAGTGTTTAAAATAAAATAAAATAAAATAAAATAAAATAAAATAAAATAAAATAAAATAAAATACAATGTTTATGGTGATGATCACAAATTAATATCTCTACCCTTTGCTCTGAATTTAAGACTCATTTTCCTCAACTACCTACTTGTTTCCATTTGGAGATTTCATCAACATTGCAAGCTTAACTTGTCTGTTACAGAACACTTTTCTCTCCTAAATCTGTTTCCCATAGTATTCCCTATGTCAATAAATGGGATCCAAATTGACCAAATTCTCAAGACAGAAACTGAGTCATCTTTGGGTCCTCCTTTTTCTTCTCTCTCCCTTTCGCATTGCCTCCTACTCCACATCCAAACAATCAATAAGAACAGTTGCTTCAACCTCCAAACTATATTTCAAATCTTTTCTCTCCATTGCCCACAACCATCACCTTGCTCCAAGCTACCAGCACCTGTTGAGTGTACGACCGCAGCCCTCTCCTAACAACTAGACACTGTCATCACTGTAACTGGTTCACATCAGTCCCCTTGCTTAAAGTTCACAATGGCTTCCAATTACAACGGGAATAAGTGCCAATTCCTTTCTCTGCCCAGTGAGGCCTGTGATCATGCTGTCTGTCCTCAGCCTACGTCTTCAGTCTCATCTGATACCAGTGTCCCCTATGTCTCCTAAATTCCAGCCATGTTAATGTTCTGTCAATTTCTTTGCAAAGCACCATAAGTACTTTCCCACATTAGAGTCTTTACAATTTTTTTCCCTTTTGACTGGGATGTTTTCCCCCAGCTTTGTATGGTTTTATTTTAAATATCCTCTGTTCAGAGAGGCCTTTCCTGCCTACTCTGCCTAAAGGAGGATCACCTCTGTTATTCGCCATATCAAGTCCATTGTTATTGCCTTTGGAGCACAATATATACTCCTTGTATATTTCTATTTACTTGGCTACTATCTGTTTCCCTTCTAGAATGTATACGAAAGAAATAGACTTTGTCTATTTCATTCCTTACTATATCCCTAGAGTCTAGTTCAGTGCCTGGAAATTAGGAGGCATTTAACAGTTATTTTATTGACTTTATAAATAATTTTAAGTAAATAATTAAACACTCATAAATGTATCTTACTCATAAAATTACTACCTGGCCATCACAATGTTTCCTTATTTGTAGATTAATGAGCATGGCTTTCTCATGATGACTGGATACCTGAGTGTTCACTGGTTAGAGAAGTGAAGTGAGATCCTCTCCAAGGTGATAAAATTTTAGACGTTCACACCTGGAATACACACACACACACCCCATAGATACATACATGTGCACACATACGGAAGTCAACCTTGCATATTGAGAGTATGGGTGATTGTTCCCATTATTTTCTGTACGCTTTAAGTATTACTATGCCATACTGTCTAACACGTTTCCACGTACCAGATATTTGGCAGTGTTTCACGTGCATTACTTTAACTGTCCCCTAAACTCATGAGGTTGGTAATATAATTCTTGTTATTTTATACATCAATGCAACTGAGGCACAGAGAAGTAATTAATATTCCAAAGGTCATACAACCACCAGGTGCCAGAGATGAGGCTTACCTGACTCCAATCCACGCTGCCAAATTCTACATTACACTTTCTTTCTAAAGAACACACGCATTAAAAAAAATAATAAAAACGACTACAACGACTAATTCGCCTATTACAATGCTTACCTTTTATACATTGTTGGAATCTCATTTACGTTTCTAGGTATTTATCAAATAAAGCTTTGATTGGGCTTCTCTGGAGAGATGAAAACATTTATATTTTATAAGCAATGTAAACAAAGGGTCGTTTATTTGTGGCCAATGAATGTCTCTATGACAAACGAGAGGCAGCTTGAAGCACAGAGGGGCCTGGGAGAAAGAGTTGAAAGAAGGACACAACAAAGTAAGAGGTTTCCTTTATGTCTTCTAACATTCGTGTGCATTTTCTATTAGTTTAAGTTTTTACTTTAATTCCAGTTAACCTACAGGGTTATATTAGTTTAGGTACCCAACATGGTGACTCAACAGCTCCCTACATCATCTGGTGCACATCACGATCACGTGTGCTTTTTGTTTCGCAAAAAGCTACACCTTTTGAAATCTAAACTATATTTCAAATTACCCATGAAATTGCTTTCAAACGCCCTCCACCCTGAAGTATTCAAGTACATGGACTCAAAGAATGACATCATGGACATCCTGTTGCTTTGCAATCTACATAGTACCCGGCACAAGTCTGAGGAAAAAAGGGGTTGGAAAGATTCCCCAGATTTCCCTCCTTCCATGCTAAGTAAAATGAGTATCTTTCAGGGTAACCTGCTCCAAGAAGGGGCAGAGGTGGTGGCAGCACACCCTCAGGCTCAATAAGAAGCCACTGGCAAGAGCAACAGTGGAGGGCGATTGCCCTGCCCAGGCAGGCTGAGTCTGGAGAACCTGGACAGCCACGACTCTTCCGTGGCCTGTGCTTCTATGACGAGGAAATGAAAGAAATGGCTTTTAAAATATTACATCTGCGTGTTCCCAGGTAAGACAAAACAGCCCTATGTTTTATAGACTTTTTTTAAGATTTATTTATTTTAGAGAGAGAGAGAGAGACAGAGAGACAGAGAGACAGAGAGAACAAGCAGCAGTGGGAGCAGAGAGAGCGGGAACAGAGGATCCAAAGCAGGCTCTGCGCTGACAGAAGTGAGCCCAATGCGGGGCTCGAACTCATGAGCTGTGAGATCATGACCCGAACCAAAGTGGGATGCTCAACTGACTGAGCCCCCCCCAGGTGCCCCTATATACTTTTTTTAAAAAAAAATAATGAGCAAGCCTATAAAACTTTTCTAGAATAACAAATACAATAAGGAAAATGCTTGCCTTCTAGAAAAACTAGTTTATCAGACAATGAGAACTCTATGGTACACTATGATGTGGATGTGGTCTTTTTTTCTGTTTCTAACCTTTGTTGTTGAAGTTGTTACTTTCCCTGTTGGGAAGTAAGATTAAATTTTCACTTTGGTAGTAATTACATCTCCAGATCATTTGCCTCATTTATCCCAGACAACGGTCTCTCCTCTTTCTCTATGATCTCTAAATCTCATCTGATGTTTATCCTAAGTTATCTGTTGTCTATGTGTATCTTTAAAATTGAATATCTCCCCTCTGATACTCCTTGGAAGTGGGTAGATTAAAATAATGAGATAAAAAAAAAAAACCACTTTAGAGCTATTTAAAAAACCTGAATGCATACCGGGGAGTTCTATAAATCGCTGGTGAACTCTGGGACCACAGAGGGATTAAAGTCAACTAGGTAGTACCTGGATCATTTTCATTTGGGAAATGCTCACTTCAATTTCAAGCTAATTTTGCTTCTAATGTTTCTCTGTGTGGATGAAAAGGAAGTGTTTCTACTCTAAGAAGATCACTACGTTTGGAATCATTATATACTACAAACCTCAGAATCAAGAAGTAGTTTTTTATTCTGAGTCTGCTAATGTGCCCAATTTAAACCAGATTCATGTAAAGACAAAAATTGCCATTAAGTTTGAAGACTTTCAAGTTATACTGCATTGTTTTTCCAGGGTTACTATTCCTGAAAGGGTGACCATATAGAACAACTTAAGAGAGTGGATGAAGGTTTGTTGATTAGCAGTTCTGTGTTTTCTCTCTGCATGGTATAGAAAAGAGGAGCAAAGACACTGGAACTTGACAAAATTCTTGGCATCTGACAATAAAAACTCAGGTCACCATGTCAACGGACAGAATGAACTTTTCTGCCACGTTGAACCCCCACCACTAAGAGGTTAGTTTGATTCTGACAATGTCAGACATCTCTTCTTGTTTGTAGATAAAGTGCATTTTACTATTAACAAAGATATTCGGTGGGGCCGTCCTCCTATGTTGCTAATGCACTTCACGCAGAGCTCTGCATTTTAACAACTTCTACCCTAGGTGGATCCATTGAATATAGATAATAGTCTACAATAAGAGAGCAAACGAATAAATACGTGAATTGTACTCGATGGCCTCCCTGTTAAGTAATTTGATTTCTCTAAAAACATAAAGTCATTAAAGTTGTTTTTATAATAAGAATCTAGGTTTTTCTGATCACCATTTCCCTTTGCCAAGGCACAATCAGACATTGAATTAAAGCACCGATTCTCCATGGTTTTCCATTTACCATAGTTTTCTCAGTAAGCATAGTCCAGTAAAAGATCCCGCTAGGCTTCCACTATACCTCCGTTCTTTTACCCACCCCCAATCACTATCCCCAGACATGTTTACGTGTCGAAAAAGCTGTGTTTGCTACTTGTGACTATTTCCAGTTGATGAGTTAAGGCTATAACCTTTTTCCTCTTTTGTGTTACTTTGAGGAATATATCACTAGATATATAAATGAATAGTGCTATAGGTAGAAAGTAAGGATAGCAGCATTATCAGGCAGGTTAACTGGTTAGATTTATTTTTTTGTCGTTTAAGGTAATGTATACAGTAAAATAAAATGATGAGTCATTTAATCTTTCTATTTAAAATCTTCCTGGCTCGGGGCACCTAGATGACTTAATCCGTTGAGCGTCTGACTTCGGCTCAGGTCATGATCTCACAGTTCGTGAGTTCGAGCCCCACTACGGACTTGCTGCTGTCAGCCTGTCAGTGTAGAGCCTGCTTCAGATCCTCTGTCCCTCTCTCTCTCTCTCTCTCTCTCTCTGACCCTCCCCCGCTTGTGCTCTCCCAAAAATAAATAAATATTTTTAAATTTTATGTATGTATGTATGTATGTATGTATGTATTTATTTAAATATACTTTATTGTCAAATTGGCTTACATACAACACCCAGTGCTCATCCCAACAAGTGCCCTCCTCAGTACCCATCACCCATTTACCCCCTCTCCCCCACTCCCCCACCACCCTCAGTTTGTTCTCAGTATTTCAGAGTCTCTTACGGTTTGCCTTCCTCCCTCTCTGTTTGTAACTATTTTTCCCCCTTCCCCTCCCCCATGGTCTTCTGTTAAGTTTCTCAAGATCCACATAGGAGTGAAAACATATGGTATCTGTCTTTCTCTGTAGGACTTATTTCACTTAGCATAATACCCTCCAGTTTCATCCATGTTGCTGCAAATAGCACGATTTCATTCTTTCTCATTGTGAAGTAGTATTCCATTGTATGTATAAACCACATCTTCTTTATCCATTCGTCAGTTGATGGACATTTAGGCTGTTTCCTTAATTTGGCTATTGTTGAAAGTGCTGCTATAACATCGGGGTACAAGTGCCCCTCTGCATCAGTACTCCTGTATCCCTTGGGTACATTCCTAGCAGTGCTACTGCCGGGTCAAAGGGTAGGTCTATTTTTAATTTTTTGAGGAACCTCCACACTATTTTCCAGAGCGGCTGCACCAGTCTGCATTCCCACCAACAGTGCAAGAGGGTTCCTGTTTCTCCACATCGTCTCCAGCGTCTAGAGTCTCCTGATTTGTTCATTTTAGCCACTCTGACCGGCGTGAGGTGGTATCTCAGTGTGGTTTTGATTTGTATTTCCCTGATGAGGAGTGACATTAAGCATCTTTTCGTGTGTCTGTTGGCCATCTGGAGGTCTTCTTTAGAAAAGTGTCTATTCATATCTTCCGCCCATTTCTTCACTGGATTGTTTTTTGGGGGTGGAGTTTGGTGAGTTCTTTATAGATTTTGGATACTAACCCCTTATCTGATGTGTCATTTGCAAATATCTTCTCCTATTCTGTCAGTTGCCTTTTTTGCTGATTGTTTCCTTCGGTATGCAGAAGATTTTTATCTTGATGAAACCCCAATAGTTCATTTTTGCTTTTGTTTCCCTTGCCTCCAGAGACATGTCAAGTAAGAAGTTGCAGCAGCTGAGGTCAAAAAGCTTGTTTCCTATTTTCTCCTCGAGGATTTTGATGGCTTCCTGTCTTACATTTAGGTCTTTCGTCCATTTTGAGTTTGTTTTTGTGTTTTGTGTAAGAAAGTGGTCCAGTTCCACTCTTCTGCATGTTGCTGTCCAGTTCTCCCAGCACCATTTGTTGAAGAGACTGTCTTTTTTCCATTGGATACTCTTTCCTGCTTTGTCAAAGATTAGCTGGCCCTACATTTGTGGGTCCAATTCTGGGTTCTTTATTCTATTCCATTGGTCTATGTGTCTATTTTTGTGCCAGTACCAGACTGTCTTGATGATTGCAGCTTTGTAGTAGAGGCTGAAGTCTGGGATTGTGATGCCTCCTGCTTTGGTTTTCTTCTTCAGTATTACTTTGGCTATTGGGGGCCTTTTGTGGTTCCATAGAAATTTTAGGATTGTTTGTTCTAGTTTTGAGAAGGATGCCACTGCAATTGTGATTGCGATTGCATTGAATGTGTAGATTGCTTTGGGTAGTATTGACGTTTTAACAATATTCATTCTTCAAATCCATGAGCATGGACTGCTTTTCCATTTCTTTGTGTCTTCTTCAATTTCCTTCATAAGCTTTCTACAGTTTTCACCATACAGATCTTTTACATCTTTGGTTAGGTTTATTCCTACAGGCCAATATCCCTCACGGACATGGATGCAAAAGTTCTCAACAAGATACTAGCATATCGAATTCAACAGCATATAAAAAGAATTATTCACCATGATCAAGTGGGATTCAGTCCTGGGCTGCAGGGCTGGTTCACCATTCACAAATCAACGTGATACGTCACATCGATAAAAGAAAGGATAAGAACCATATGATCCTGTCAATCGATGCAGAAAAAGCATTTGACAAAATTCAGCATCCTTTCTTAATAAAAACCCTCAAGAAAGTCGGGATAGAAGGAACATACTTAAACATCATAAAAGCCATATATGAAAAGCCCACAGCTAATATCATCCTCAATGGGGAAAAACTGAGAGCTTTCCCCCTGATCAGGAACACGACAGGGATGCCCACTCTCACCACTATTGTTTAACACCACGTTAGAAGTCCTAGCATCAGCAGTCAGACAACAAAAGGAAATAAAAGGCATCAAAATTGGCAAAGAAGAAGTCAAACTTTCACTTTTCACAGACAACATGACACTCTACATGGAATTTTTATTTTTTTAATGTTTATTTTCAAAAGAGAGAGAGAGAGAGAGAGAGAGAGAGAGAGAGAGAGAGAGAATGAGTGGGGGAGGGGCAGAGAGAGAGAGAGAGAGAGGGAGACACAGAATCCAAAGCAGGCTCCAGGCTCTGAGCTGTCAGCACAGAGCCCGACGTGGGGCTTGAGCCCATGAGCCTGAGATTGTGACCTGAGCTGAAGTTGGATGCTCAACCAACTGAGCCATCAGGCACCCCAATAAATAAATATTTCTTAAAACATAAAAAAATAGGGGCGCCTGGGTGGCTCAGTCGGTTGAGCGTCCGACTTCGGCTCAGGTCACGATCTCACGGTCCGTGAGTTCGAGCCCCGCGTCGGGCTCCGTGCTGACGGCTGGGAGCCCGGAGCCTGCTTCCGATTCTGTGTCTCCCTCTCTCTCTGCCCCTCCCCCGTTCATGCTCTGTCTCTCTCTGTCTCAAAAATAAATAAACATTAAAAAAATTTTTTTTTAAAAAACATAAAAAAATAAATTTTTCCTGTCTTATTTATATGTACAAAAAAAATGCCAAAAATTGCTTGGACTGATGTGTTTCTGTTGTCTTATACACCAGTCAATATTCTAAGTGTGAGGGAGAAAGTTGTAAATAAAACACATAAGAACCTTTGTATTTGTGAAGATACAGAAAATGAAGGATATAAATAAATAAGATATATAGTATACTAAATGGTGATAAAAGATCAGAGGGAAAAAAATGAAAAAAGGGATATGAGTGAGGGAGCACATTTTAATTAGGTTGGCCAGGGATATCCTCACTGAACAGGTGAAATGTGAGAAAAGATTTGAAAGAAGTGAGGGATTAAGCCATCAACTTATTTAAGGGAAGATCATCTCAGGCAGATGACGCAGTAAGCGGCAAACCTGAGGCAAGATTATAGCACGTGCAGCAAAGTGAGGGAGGGGTATCGTAGAAGTTCAAGTCAGTGAGAAAACAGCGGGGAGCAGCTGGCTGGGCCTCGAGGGAAGCGTGTGGACTTCCACTATACCCTGAATGACATCAGAAGTCATTATAGGGGTTTGAGCAGGGTACTCATCTGTCCCGACCTACGCTTTCACAGAATCACTCGAGTGTTATGCTGATAACAGACTGAAGGAGGCCGGAGAAGTGTATGAAACCTATTAGGAGACTATGGCAATGATGCAGGTAAGAGATGATGGCTATTTGAAACCAAGCTGTAGGACTGCAAATAGTAAGAAGTGGTAGGTAGCATTCTGGATATATTTCTACAAGAATTACTGATGATACGGTATATGAGAGGAAGAGAGGAGGCAAGGATGACCCCTGTATACGTATTCCTGAAGAATGGAGCCGCCATTTGTTGAGATACGAAAGACGATGGGAACGGTGGGTTCAAGGGACGGAAATCAAGATTTTGGTACCGAGACACGTTTAGTTCAAGCTTCCTATGAGACATCTGAGTCAATACGTTGGGTAGGTAGTTGAGTGTATGAGTCTGGAGTTTTTGAGAAGGGTCTGGGTTGGAGAAATGAATTTTATGATCATAAACATAAATTTTATGATCATAAGCAAGTAGAAGATCCCACATAGGAGACTATGAAAGAGCATCATTTACCATTAGCTAGCACCCAGTCGTGTAAGAGGGAGACCAAGTGTGTGGCATACTGGACACCAGTAAAGACTGTGTATCAAAAAAGGAGTGATGAGCTGAGTGCAACGCTGGCGATGGGCCAGGTGAGGTGAAGACCGAGAGATGATCGGTGCTTTTCGAAACCTTAAGATCATGAGGGTTGTTAATGAGAAAGGGGAAGTGGTTCTGGGAAAGAACGGGGAAGGAGGGTCGGGAACGGTGAATATAGATTCGGGTTAGCTACGAAGCCACTGGAGGACACTGCTCATAGAGGCGACGTAATTTGGCTCCTAGTTTTTGGATCATATTTCGATACGAGGCTAAGCCATAGCGAACAGACTAAGGAGAAGCGAGGGTGGCATCAGGAGGTCAAGTTCAGGGGCTTACTAAGATAAGTCAGGTGAAGAAGATGGTGGTTCCAAGCAGGATACGGCAGCGGGGGAAGCGATGAGAAGCGGTTGGACTCTGGACGCATTTTGAAATGCCCCACGATTTGCTCATGGACCGGATGAAGAGTACGAGAGAAGCAGATGAGTCAACGGGAATTATGGAGGGTCGTGGGGAAGGGTCAGTTGAAGCAGAAACACAACGAGCAGAGGTAACGAACGCGAGAAAGTACAGAGACCGTACAGGGGACTAAAATACCAGGGACAAAACTGGATTCAAATACCGGGTGGGCAACGTTCTCTTGAATTATTTGAAGTAGATTCCAGACAAGGAAAAGAACAGAGACCGTCAAGACCTGAGGCGAGGGTGTGCCTCGTATCTTAGTGGAAAAGCCCAGAAGCCTGTGTGGCTGGAACGAACCGAGGACACAAGAGGAAAAGGAGGAGGCGAGGCAACCGGAGAGATGAGAAGAAGTCCTTCCAAGAAAATACGGGCTCCAAGTTGGCTGGTCCAGTTGCCGTTTAGGAAAGGTATGGGGACGGGTATGGGGACGCTCCGAAACCTCCACACAATCAGTATCTATCAGAAATCTTCTTCGGAGGAACCACAAGAGCAAGTTTTCTGTGTTAGAATGATCTCTCTGACATCGCGGGAAAGGATAAGATAGACAGGAGAGTAAATGCCAAGGGTCCTTATCCGGATGCAACAGGTACGTACGAAACGAGTGCAGGAAAATACCATCATGTGTACGTTTCATCTTCACAGTATACCCTTAGCCTATTGGCTCTATTTCTCTTCCACGTACCAGACAGTAAAACTACATTTTGGCAAAATCACTAAGTCTGAAGCGCTGTTCTGCCAGTCAAGGTCCTTCTCGATTGCTTCTCAGCCAAATTGATCACTTGTTCCTTACCCGGCCTGCCACAATTCCAGATCCCAGACATTCACGAATGTACCACGCACCGTCACGTCCCTTTGCTTTTGCTTATGCTACTGCTGTTGGCACTGGAGTGTATTATGTAAGCAAAATCAGTCAGTCAGAGAAAGACCTATCATATGATTTCGCTCACAGGTGGAATTTGAGAAATGCAACAGATGAACATAGGGAAAGGGTAGGCAAAATGAGATAAAAACAAAGAGGGAGGCAAAAAGAGACTCAAACTGAGGGTTGCTGGAGGGGAGGGGGCGGGCGGGGGATGGGTTAAATGCCTGATGGGCATTAAGGAGGGCACTTTTCGGAGAGGCACCTGGGTGGCTCAGTCAGTTAAGCATCTGACTTCGGCTCAGGTCATGATCTCGCGGTTCACGAGTTCAGGCCCCACGTCAGGCTCTGTGCTGACGGCTCGGAGCCTGGAGCCTGCTTCAGATTCTGTGCCTCCTCTCTCTCTGCCCCTACCCTGCTCTCACTCTGTCTCTCTTTCTCTCAAAAATAAGTAAACATTAAAAAAAAAAAAGGAGGGTACTTTTCAGGATGGGCACTGGGTGTCGTACGTAAGAGATGAATCACTGGGTTCTACTCATGAAGCCACGGCTACACTGTATGTTAGCTAACTTGAATTTAAATTAAAAAAAAAAAAAGCAAAACTACGTACCTGATATTTGCTTTAATGAGGTGTAAGACACACGGACATGGAGATGACCATCATGAAGGAAGAGTTTACTTACAGTTCCTTAGAAACAGGAGGTATGGTGTACCACGTGGTGCCGTATGGGGAAGCGTCAGGGCCAGTCAGGAATTAGAGGGAGTGCGGACAACATAGACAAGAACCTTTATTGTTGTTTCTGTGGGAAAAGGCAAGACAAAGCAGGGTAAAAACGTTTAGGATTGGCTGGTCCGAACAATTTTGGGGGGCTCTGGAGTCTAGGGGGTGCCCTGTTTGTCTTGGTACCTGGCCCTGGAGTGAGGGGGGAAAATGGACAGTGGCTTATTGTGTAAGAAGTAGGTAAAGGAGGTAGTTGGGGAGTATGGGCCTCAGAGTGGTTGGTTTGCATAGAAAGGGTGAGCTGTTTGCTATCTGTAGGAATTTGCTAATGGTAGAAGGGGAAGTCCCTCTCCAGTGGTCAGGAAGGCCCCAGATACCCCAGCATCAAGAATACACAAAAGAAGGAAATATAGTTAATACCATTTCCTCAGCCATTCTTTCCTGTCTACGGATGAAGCAACTCAGGATTCAAGGTTCAGTTCAAATGTGTCTCCTTCTGTCAAGTCCTTCCCAGTCCCTACAGTCAGAATTAATTGTGCTCCCCTCTTCAGTGCTGAAGTCTTTTGTTTAAAGTGCTTTTTAAGTACATACAACAGTTCTGATCTAATAATAAAGGTGTATGGGTTCCTATCTCCCATTAAAAAAATAGTTTTCTGGGCACCTGGGTGGCTCAGTCGGTTAAGCGCCAAGCTTTGGCTCAGGTCATGATCTCACGGTTTGTGGGTTCGAACCCCGTGAAGGGCTCTGTGCTGACAGCTCAGAGCCTGGAGCCTACTTCAGAGTCTGTGTCTCCCTCTCTTTTCCCCTCCCCTGCTCACTCTCTGTCTGTCTCTCTCTCTCTCTCAAAAATAAATAAACATCAAAAAAATAAAAATAAAATAATTTTCTATTTTTTGGTATTTTTGATCAAAAATATTTATAGTAAGGACCTAAACAACATAACGTGACCTTATCAAGTCCATGGCAAGTGTTATTAAAGTAACCTCAGAACAAGGAAGAATTACTGGCAGTTTCTTATCAATGAAACAAGATACTAAGTTTATACATAGAGAAAGAATCAAGTTTCTTTACATCTGTAAGTAGTAAGTGGGAAAATACCAGCAAATGATTGCCAACAAGATGTCTAGTTGAAAGTGCAATGCCTACTTAAAATTAACTAAAGAAACTTGTCTAGTACTTATGACATTCAACTACTGGCTTGACTGTTCTGTTTGTTTGCCTGTTAATTACTGAACTGAGCAATTTTGGCATTAGATAGGTACAACCTTACCTGTTGACCACAGTACCCTTGAAATGTGATCTCACCTTAAAGCAATGAATTGAGCATACCAGCAAATTTGATTTTAAGAACTCTAATATTTTGCTAGCTGTGATTCCAGCCGAGGGTCACAGCTATCTGTATACTACTGAATAAAGAACATTCTTTCATCATGTGGGAAACCTGTCTTCTTTGATAACAAGGCTTCAGAAGGGATGTACATTGAATAAAGCTCGCTAGCGTGACACATGAGGAAGACACCTCCCTACCCAGAATTTGCCCAGTGCTTTCTAAAGTTTAAGTCTTTATTTTGAGACAGACAGAGAGAGCCTGAACAGGGGAGGGTCAGAGAGAGATGGAGAGACAAAATCCCAGGTAGGGAATGTGCTGTCAGCACGGAGCCTGATGCATGTCTCGATCCCACGAACCGTGAGATCATGATCAGAGCTGAAATCAAGAGTCGGATCCTTAACCGACTGAGCCACCCGGGCACCCCTGACCAGTGCTTTCTAATGAAATAGCTATCTATCTATATACATATGTATAATAATATAGATAATGATATATATACCGATATATATAATTAATATATAATATATATATATATATATAAATATATCACACTAAAGTAAAACAGTAGTAAGTCCCACATACATCAATCTAGTCAGTTGTAAGGATAGAAAGTCCCTATAAATAAATATTTATTTATTAGATGTTAAGCCAAACCCTATGTCTTACACAGAGTTCTATTTGATCTAAAAATACAAGCAGTATATATTAATAACCAAGTTCTTAACTTGTGCAATCATTTCCACTCTCTATTATCCTCCCTTTCAGTTGGCTACACATAACAGTTTGGGACTTATGCCAGTCAGCCGTGGTCCATGTGGATGTCTCGATGGGCCATGTTTCTCAGCAAGTGGGGATCATGCGTGGTATACCTCCTATGTCACTGCAAGACATTTAATGCGAAATATGATCTGCCATTATAGCAACGGTTTCTTCTGGGTCAGAAGATAGGTAGGTGGATTCTTTATTCTTTCCCAATTCAAGGTGGTACAAAGGAGGTTACTGCCAAAGGACAGGCTTAGCATAAGAACATGCGCCAGAGAAACAAGAATCTATATGATATGATTGGGGTTTTATTCACGGATTGAAAACAAGTGATTCTTGGCCTGAAGGTGAGTCACAGATGGGCAGGGCTCAGATGGCACAAGAGGATACAGAAGTGAGTAAGATTCCCTAGTGAGAATTGAAAGTGCATCTTGGCAAAAGATGGATTTGTCCCCTATATAGTGGGGTCATTACACACAACCCTTGCCCATCCTTCCATCTGGTTTCTATGTCAAACAGCATTAATTCAGTTTTTTGTGGTCTGATTCTCAATCAGTTCAAACACAGCACATATCCCAGACATATGCTAACATTTACATGTATATGGTTCCATTTGTATGTAATTCTTTGAGAGTGTGTAAGGGATAATGCTCACGTCAACGAAAAGAATAAATGTTGTAGACAAAGTCAGATTATTACAGTAACAGTTTTCCAAGCATAAAAAAGAAATCTCGTTCTTGTAGAACTTTTTCCAATATCCTTATTATCTGGAACACTGAACTCTTGTCACTGAAAGAATCACCTGCTTCAGTGAGAAATTAAGAAGTGATTCAGTGTTGACAAAAACATGACTGATGAATCACTGTTTAAAGGAAGAATAGTTTACTTTCCTCCAAGGGAAAAAGCACCCGGAGTTTAATGGTGGCCGTACTTTCTGTCCTCTAGGTTGAGAGTTGATGTATAGCCATACTTAGCCAAGTAATAATAATATCGAGGTCATGTTACCATTATTACTCCTAGATCATTAAAAAATGGAGAGTGATTAACCTAGAGTGATATACTTTATTGAATTGTTTTCCATCTCTGCTTATCTTTGTGCTTCATTGCTGGATCAATTTAAAATGAGGCCCAAATCCACTGAGGGTCTCCTTTATCCTAAAGAAATCAGCAGCCACTTTAAAGTTAGCTTTTACATGCTGATCAACCTAAAGGGGAAAATCAGTTCAAGACTTGTGTTCTTTGCTACGGGGAGATAAGGAAGTAGGAAACGTACTTGGCACTTCATTGAATTTCATAAGAACTCACATTCACGGGAAAAACAGACAGTGGGATCAATATCAAACAAAATATCAATAAACAGGACAGAAATGGTCCACCATGAGAACGTAAAGTGAGGAATGATCAAGAGTGACTCAGCTTCTATTGCAAGTCTTTGGTACCTGTACAGGAACTGAACCCTAAGCGGAGTATAGTATGGGTCCATCAATACTTTCGAGCAAATGAAAAGGAACAGCAGAAAGCTACGCTGGCAGTCCCTCAAATGAAAATATGTTCACCGATGACACGGTCCACCTCATATCTAATGTGAACAGATTGTGGAAGGTCAGAGGAGAAAAAAAAGGATGCACAGAGATAGAACCAGCTAGAGACCTTAATTAAAGCAATTCCACTTGGCTTTCTGTTCAAAGAAAAAAAGAAGCTGTCTAAAAAAAATGTGTCTATAATAAGGATTCCTTTAAAAAAAAATAACAACTTTACCAAGAATGTAATCTAACATTAGCTTAATAGCATAGAATTTTGTCCTACAACAGTATATCCTTAACAGCAATTTTACTGAGAAACATGCTGATTTTTTTTTTGCTAACCAAATACAAACAATCACAAGCATAATGTTCTTCTAGAGTTGGTACTGTGTTAAATAAATGCACTTGGTCAGTCATTTTCCCTTGTTAGAGTCATGCTTCTGAACGTAGACAATTGAGAATGGATGTAATTACAAACTATTCACATCGACTGGCTCTACTGAACTATTTTTAAGCATTCATATTTCAATCAACAGTGCAGAAGGCAACTATGGTAGAAATATTTTCTATTCTGACTATATTTGCATATTTGTGTCAGTTGCTTGATTCAAACCAATTAGACTATGGTTATCTATGAAAACCATATGGTGTACAAATAAAGCATACAAGACCAGTTAAACATCAAAAGTGTATCATTTGCATAGTTAGAAAGGAACACTGACAAGGAAGATATTTATTATTCAAGGACTCTGCTACCTAATAGAAGGTACAATCTTTCTATTTTAAATCTATATGTACTGAAGCAAATGATTACTCTTCAAATATTTGTCAGTGTTGTACTAACTTGGGGCAAAGAGCAGAGAAAATGAGTGATGTGAGGAACACAATTCAAACAACTGTTTAAATAAGCTTGTGAAAACTGTGTTTTTCATAGGTAAATCCATGTCAGAATGACCTTGTAACATTCTACTGGAATTTCCAATTTAAACTTTTCTAGTAGGACTATTCTTACCACCACTGAAGGATTTAATCATCACTAATTTCCTTAATTATTCTCATGTCATTTTATTTCTTAAAAAAGTTTGACCTAAAAGAAACCTATAAAACATCTTATAACTTTCTTTACTTTGGTGGACTAGTTTTTGGTTTTCTTTTTTTTTTTTTTTAAGTAGGTTTCATGCCCAGCACAGAGCCCAACGCAGGGCTTGAACTCACGACCTTGAGATCAAGACCTGAGCTGAGATCAAGAGATGGAACCTTAACCAACTGAGACACCCAGGCGCCCTGGTGGACTGTTTTTTTTTTTTAATTTTTTAATGTTTTTATTTATTTTTGAGAGAGACAGAGAGAGCATGAGCGGGAGAGGGGCAGAGAGAGAGGGAGACACACAATCAGAAGCAGGCTCCAGTCTCTGAGCTGTCAGCACAGTCTTGATGCAGGGCTCGAACCCACGAACCGCAAGATCATGACCTGAGCTGAAGTCAGACGCTTAACCGACTGAGCCACCCGGAAGCCCATTTTTGTTTCTTTTTTTTAATATTCAACTACTATGTTTAGGTCAACTAGGTCATATACCCATATTTAGGCCGTTGGAGCCTACGGTAGAATAACAGCCCCAAAGATGTCTATGTCCTAATTCTTACAACTTGTGAATACGTTAATTTACGTGGTAAAAGAGACTCTGCAGATGTGATTAAGGTTCAGGATCCAAAGTGGGGAAATTAACCCGGATTATCTGGGTGGGCCCAATGTAATCACTAGGGTCCTTTTAAGAGGGAGACTGGAGTCTCTGGAGTGTGTGTGTATAGCGTAGGGGGAGAGAGGGAGGGAGAAAAGGAGAGGGAAAGAGAGATAAAGAGGAAGAGGAAAGGGTTGAAAGAGAGAGAGAGAGAGGGAGGGGGAAAGAGAATTAAAGACGGTATCTTGAGGTCTTTGAATATAGAGGAAAGGGCCATGAGTCAAGGAATGTGGGAAGCCTCTAGCAGGTGGAAAAGGCAAATAAATGGATTCTCCCCTCAAACCTCTAGAAGGAACATAGCCCCGTCGACTCATTTTAAATTCCTTTTCTGTTTTTAAAGTTTACTTATTTTGAAAGAAAGAGAGAGCCTGAGCAGGGGAGGGGCGGAGAGAGAGAATCCCAAGCAGACTCCTCACTGACAGTGCAGAGCCCAACATGGGGCTCGAACTCACAAACTGTGAGATCATGCTCTGAGCCAAAACGGAGTCGGACGCTTAACCGACTAAGCCACCCATATGCCCCTCATTTTAAATTTCTGACTTCCTTAACCGTAAGACAATGAATTTGTGTTATTTTAAGCCAGTAAGTTTGCATCAATAGGAACTCATACAGAATCTCTCCCTATGAAGGTTCTAATTTACCACTTAAAACTTTTCTTGCTTCTTAGGGTGCCTGCACGGCTCAGTCGGTTAAGAGTCCAACTCTTGGGGTGCCTGCGTGGCTCAGTGGGTTAAGCTTCTGACTTCAGCTCAGGTCATGATCTCATGGTTTGTGAGTTCGAGCCCCGCGTCGGACTCTGTGCTGACACCTCAGAGCCTGGAGCCTGCGTCAGATTCTGCGTCTCCCTCTCTCTCTGTCCTTCCCCCCTCTTTCTCTCTCTCTCTCTCTCTCTCTCAAAAATGAATAAACATCAAAAAAAACTTTTTTAAAAAAGAGTCCGACTCTTGGTTTCGGCTCAGGTCATGATCTCACGGTTCTTGAGATCGACCCACATTAGGCACTGCCCTGACGATGCAGCCTGCTTGGGATTGTCTCTCCCTCTCTCTCTTCCTCCCTCTGTCTCAAAATAAATAAACTTAAAATTTTTCTTTTCTTGCCTCTACATTGTGCCCTTTTCAACAGACAAGGGAGTGACTTGGTCACCTACACAACACTTTCGCCTTGGGGTATCCAATACGTATGTCTTCTGGTCCTACTGAGATAGTCACTCATATTTTGCAAATAACTCTTCTTAATTTGTGATGTGTGCCACAATACTCTGGATATAAAAATATCATGCAAGACATTACTGTTTTCAAATATTTCAGAATTTTGTTTTGCTTATGTCATAGCATGAGACGGATCATTTTACACGCAGCCGGTTCAAGTTATGTTCGTTAAAATATGTGTGTCTAATCAGATTTGTAAATTTCAATGTCATCTAGCTTTGAGTGGAGATTTGGAGTTAGATTAAGCCTTTAAAATATGGTTCCCAAATAACCAATGATAAATGCTCACACAGTATTCTCTATCTCTCACAGTCTGGAGCACATAGCAGAACTCATTAAACATTGGTTATAAATAATCAATGAAGTAATCTTGGAAGCACAAATGGAAGAATTTGAAAAATCAAGGCGTACCTCTTCAGAATCATTTGGTGTTCGAAAATGCTTGTAAAATGTAAATAATACATTAAAAACCCAACCGGCATCATTTTTATCTCTAATTATACCATATTAATTTATAAAAAGTTCTTCCATTGTTCCCAAATTCACATAAACTTTAATCTTTCAATGTACTGTTTGCATAAATGGTGCCCATTAGCAGTCTCGCCGGTTTTAGCTTTCGGGATCGAGTTCTGTCTTTGTAAGATTGTACGGCATTCCGATATCGTTATGTGTTGTCCAGTGCCTCGCAGAGAATTAAGTCTGTGAGCTCTCTCGTCACTGAAAGGGGTGAAGCAAAGGCTGGGCACCATTGTGTCAAGCACTTTGAAAAGGGATTTCGGAATCAGAAAGGAGACCGAATAAGAAATGGCCTCAGAGGTCCCTTCTAAACTTGAAGAGTTTATGATTCCACTTCACACCTGAAGGATGGCCATCCACGGGCATCACGGCATAGCCAGCTTAGTTGTCACCAATCGCCACGGTGGAGCTACTTCTGTCCCATCTCATCATCCTATTTATGTAGGCCTGGCCTTGCGGGAAATATTCTCGTCATGAGTAGATTCAAGCCAGAAGGGATTCCCTTCGGTTTGCTCTCCAACTTTTGCCAGACAGTTTCAGAATTATGAATTCTATCAAGGGCTAGCGACAGAATGTTCTCCTGGGCAGAATGAAGAAAATGTGAGACCACTGTATTACAGGGGGAACTCAAATTCGGTATCACAAAACACTACGGAATATACAAACTGGGCTGTCTTTCTCCTCTGGCCCCTTTTCTTGCCCCCAAGTACCTTCCTTACAGAACATGTCATTTCATAGAAGATACACCATTCTATAATCGTTGAATCAGAGCAAGTTAACGGACATTATCCACAAAGAAGAGGGTAGTCTGAATTCAAGGAAAAGATATTATTGCACAAAGTATCCTCATGTGCGGTCAAGGCTAGCGGGCAGTTTAGGAAGAAGTCATAACCAGAGGTTGTCCTGTGTCTGAACTCAAAACAGTTTCACATGTCTTTGAGTTTTACAATCTTTATATAATTTGTCTTCGGTACAGAACGGTCAGAAATGTTTGAATAAGTCAGTGTACCCAAACCCGAAGTATTTCTCAATTAATCACACTGATACAGCAAAAACTTGGTTGTTAATACCCTATCATTTTCCCCCAAAGCGTTCCAGCCTTTTGCCTCGTGAAAGGTTGTACCTCTCGCCGGAAAGCAAATAAAAACAAATTTAAAACCATCAACGTACGTGAAACCTCTTTAGGATTGTTTGAACACAGAGACAGTATTAACGAAAATCGCTTCTAACTCGAACCCCCTATGTGGGTGGGGAAACTATCACTTAAATGTTTGGTTTGCTCTAATATATTATTTATATTCTATCATATCATATGAATTATTATTATCATTATCAGCGTGCCCAAGCGCCCTGTTGGTTAATATTGTTAGTGCATTTTTATTCGACCTTCCATCGCTGACACAAACCGACACGTACAAGCCACGTACGAATGTTAAACGCACTTGGCTTTGTAAACGGGGTTTTCCCTTTACAAATTCAACTCTGAAAAGCCACCGTGGGATACGAAGGAGCAAGAGTGTCTCGGGTTCTGGATCCATCAGCCGTTTCTCAGTAGGCTAAAGAGGGTCTGAGGACCGTGTTCTGTCAGCACCGAAGTGCACAGCTTTGGCCAGGTCTGATTGAGAAAGTGATGGTTGAGGAAAAAATTCGTGACTTCACAGTCTTCTACTCAGTACGAAGGGACGAGCTGCCAGGGCTGCTAACAACTATTTTACATATGAATATGTATTTCTAATTTACTTCCATTTCAATAATGTATTTATAGACATATTCTCATGTAATCAGATACAGAAAAGATCACACACCGGTGAGTGGCACAATTAGTATTTTTAAAAAATGTTTAATGTTTATTTTATTTTGAGAGAGAGAGAGAGAGAGAGAGCATGAGCTGAGGAGGGGTAGAGAGAGAGGAAGAGAGAGAATCCCAAGCAGGTTACATGTTGCCAGCGTGGGGCCCGACGTGGGGCTGGAACCCATGAACCATGAGATCCTGGCCCGAGCCGAAAGCAAGAGTCAGCCGCTTAAACCACTGAGCCACCCAGGTGCCCCGGAATTAGCATTTGAACAGAAGACTTTCCAAATTTAAAATCTCCTGCTGTACTCAAAACAGCACACCAGCCATCTTGGGCCAGCTCCAGTTTTTAGTTATCTTTTAATCCGCGCAGAGTAAGATTCCCTTTTTTGGTGTGTGAGTTGTGACAAATGCATAGAGCCACGTCAGCACCACCACAAACACAGGGAACGGCTCTACAGCTCCCCTCAAGTCCCCTCATGGTGCCTCTCTGGAGAGAAACTTTTCTCCCATCCTAATCATGGCAAGAAGAAAGAGAGAAAGAAATAGAAAAAGGAAGAAAGGAGGGAGGGAAGGAAGGAAGGAAGATTCTCCTCCACTCCCCAGGTCTCACAAGAACCTTCTTCTTGGTCCTCTGGCCACAGAGATGTCTCTAGGACTTTTCTCTCTGTGGATTTCTATGGCTTGGGTCAAAGCCAGGAGATAAAAGAGGCAAACAGCGGACTACTGAAAAACAAAACAAAACAAAACAAAACACAAGACCAGGAAACACCGGTGGTGCTTGTCCTTTTTCGATTTCCCTCTCCAGACAGCCTGTGATTCACACTTCCCAAAGTCCTCAGGTAGCTAGCTGCTTTTTGTATTCCGTCCATCCTTTTTTAGTAGTAATCAGTGGGGGAGAGAGAGGCTGTATTGGGCTTCCTCCAAGTTGACCAGTATGAGAAGTTCAGTTTGAGTTTGAGAAGGGAGCATGCATTCTTTGGTGGAATAGTTCATCTCCAAAGGGCAAAATAAATTCTACCATTTTGCCTAGAATAGTACGAAGAGATGCTGTTAGTGAACTTCAGATAACATGAATATGAGCCTGAGCAGGTTAATCTTTATCCCGCGGCTGAGTTTTAACAAAGATTATACAGCTAAGATTAGTTTTGACATACCTTGCCGGTAACGAATGAAAGATAGCTTGGATTTGTCACTTCTTCTGAGGTAGGAAGTCCCATGAATGAAAAATCAGGTTTCTGGCTTAAGCATGGGAAGTAGGATATCCTCCGGATGCCTAAGACCCTACTTGTTCTGTACTGAACTCAAAGGTTTTGGTCTCCTCAATTATTTCTGCATATTAATTTAGTATCTGTATAACCATGCCTTTTAAAAACTTACAAAGAATATCATATTAAAACGAAAACTGAACTTCAGAGGATACGACTGCCCTCTAGTGGGGGCCACCCAAACTGCAGACCGCAATTACTGGAGTCTCCAGGAAGCTCTGAGAAAGAACCTGGCAAAATTCACCACATTGTGTTGACGTTAAGAACTCGATTTGTGTTCGTCCTAATAACACAGAAGTTTGCTGGAGGTTTTATTTACTATGGTCCATTCTTTATGCTACAAATATAATGGTGACTTTCATCAGAGTTACCACTTCCAAACAGTAAGTTTGCGTGTAATAGGGGTCTAGGAGCGCCTGGGTGGCTGTCGGCTGAGCGTCCAACTTCGACTCAGGTCATCATTTCACGGATGAAAGAGAACAGGGGTCTAAAGAATTGAGAAAGTATTCTTTTTTTTTTTTTTTTTTTTAATTTTTTTTTTTCAACGTTTTTTATTTATTTTTGGGACAGAGAGAGAGACAGAGCATGAACGGGGGAGGGGCAGAGAGAGAGGGAGACACAGAATCGGAAACAGGCTCCAGGCTCCGAGCCGTCGGCCCAGAGCCTGACGCGGGGCTCGAACTCACGGACCGCGAGATCGTGACCTGGCTGAAGTCGGACGCTTAACCGACTGCGCCACCCAGGCGCCCCTTGAGAAAGTATTCTGAAAGCCTCTCCAAAGGCTGGAGCTCTGGTTAGTGTCTTTACTTCCCAAAGCATCAAGATATATTACCTTACTTTGTATCGATGTTGAATGTAATAGTTGGCTGTATTTTGTTATTTAAATGAACTCAACAAATATTTATTGAGAGCCTGTAATAGTACATAAAGATAAAAGGAATGATGCACCAATGATATATGTAACAAATATAAAGCATTACGCATTCTAAAGTATAAAGTAACAATTATATACATCAATATATACGCGCCTAATAACAGAGCTGTGAAACACATGGACGAAAAAACCCCAACAAAATTAAAAAGAGAAACAGACACATTCACAAAGCTAGAGAGTTTAAGATTCTTCACTAAGCACTTGGCAGAACAATTGGAAAAAAGAAAGAGCTGGAGATGTGAGTGAAGCGTAATGTCCCCATCTTAAGATCCTTAATCATATCTTCAATGCCCCATGTGACCATGCCACCACCCTCTAGACCCAAGTACATACACCGAATCAGAAACCGTTATGTACCACTGTCCCTGTGGTAGGCTGAAGGATACCTCTCACGACATGTCCAATGCCCTAATCCCCAGAACCTATGTTATGTCATATGGCAAAAGGGACATTGCAGATATGATTAAGGATCGTAAGATGGCGGGGGGGGGGGGGGGGGGACATTGTGCTGGATTGTCAAGGTGGGCCCTAAATGTAATCACAAGTGTCCCTACAAGAGGAAGCCAGAGGGATATTTGACTACAGAAGCAGTAAAGCTGATATGATGACAAGTAGCAGAAATTGGAGTGATGGACTTTGACAATGGAGGAAGCAGCCGCAAGCCAATGAACAAAGGAGACCACTAGAGGCTGAAAAAAGCAAGGAAATGGAGTCTCCATAAAGAAACAGCTCTGTCAACACCTTGACTTTTGCCAAGTGAAATCGATTTCAGACTTATTATTCCCAGTACTGTATAAGGGAATAAATTTGTTTTCTTTCAAGCTCGTGGGCGCACGGTAATTTGTTACAAGAGCAGTAGGGCACTGATACAATCTATGACAGTAGGAAGACACGGGTCTGGGAAAATAGGGGTGGAATCAGGAGTAACAATAATGAGCTAACTAAAGGAGACTAAAGAGACATGTCAAGTTCATGCAATGCCCGACTCTTTTTTAAATACCGTTAGTTAATTTTATTGTTTTTCAGCTTTACTGAGACATAACTGACCTACAACACCGTGTAAGTTTAGGAATATATAACGTAATGATTTGATATTTTTCTATTGTGAAATGATCACTACAGTAAGGTTACTTAACCTCTCCATAACTGTGCATAATTACCATTTTGGGGGGGGGGGGTGACATTTAAAACCTACTCCCTTAGCAACTTTCAAATACACAGCACAGTATTATTAACTATAGTCACCATGCTGTGCAGTAGATCCCCGGAACTTATTCATCTCATAAGTGGAAGTTTGTACCCTTGGACAGACATCTCCCATCTTCCCAACCTCCTGCCACCACCATGCTAACTAACTCTGTCTCCAGGAGTTAGATAGTTTTAGATTCCACATATGGGATCATACACTATTTGTCTTTCTCTGACTTCTCTCACTTAGCATGATACCCTCTAGCTCCAGCCATGCTGTCGCCAAAAGCCAGAGTACCCTTCTTTCCCACGGCTGAAGAACATTCCATCGTATATATGTACGTATATATGTGCATGTGTGTGTCACATCTTCAACTATTCATCCAGACACAAACAGTGATGTCCTTTCAATATCTTGGCTACTGTGAATAGTGGTGAAATGAACATGGGAGTGCAGCTATCTCTTTGAGATCTTGATCCAATTTCCTTTGGATATAAACCCAGAAGTGGAATTTCTGGAACAGATGGTAGTTCTATTTTTATTTTTTCTCATTTAATTTTTAAATTTATCTTAATTCCAGTAGAGTTAAGATACCGTATTATATTAGTTTCAGGTGTACTTTATTTTTATTTTTTGAAAGAACTTTCAGACTGCCGTCCATAGTGTAACAATTTACATTCCCCCCAACAAGGGGTACCCTGTGCTCCACCCCGTCACCACCACTTACTATCTCTTGTCAATGGGATAATAGCCATTGTAACAGGTGCGGAATATGTCATTGTGTTTTAACATGCATTTCCCTGGGGCGCCTGGGTGGCTCAGTCGGTTGAGCATCCTACATCGGCTCAGGTCATGACCTCACGGCTCATGGGTTGGAGCCCCGCGTCTGGCTCTGTGCCGACAGCTCGGAGCCTGGAGCCTGCTTTGGATTCTGTGTGTGTCTCTCTCCCTACCCCTCCTACACTCGGGCTCTCTCTCTCTCTCTCTCTCTCAAAAATAAACATTAAAACAATTATAATGCATTTCCCTGATGATTAACGACGTTGCACATCTTTTCAGGTACTTGTTTGCCATTTGTATGTCTTACTTGGAAAAAAAAGTCTGCTGGGTTCCTCTGTTCGTTTTTCAGATCTTTTTTTTTCTGGCATTCTGTTGAATGAGTTCCTTACATATTGTGGATATTAGCCTCTTATCAGATATATAGTGTGCACATACCTTCTACCATGCAGTAGGTCACCTTTCCTTTTCTCTGATTGTTTCTTTTGCTGTGCGGAAGGCTTTTGATTGGCACAGGCCCACATATTTGACTTTTGCTCTGGTTGTGATACCAAAAAAAAAAAAAAAAAAATCCTTGCTAATAGCAGTGTGAAGCAGTTTTCCCTGTGTTCTTTTCCAGAAGGTTTATGGCCCCAAGTCTTATGTTTAAGTTTGTAACCCTTTAGAAGTTCAATGTGTGAGTGGTGTAAGGTAGGGAAGCAATGTCATTCTTTTTAAAAAAAATTTTTTTTAACATTTATTTATTTTTGAGACAGAGAGAGACAGAGAGAGACAGAGCATGAACGGGGGAGGGTCAGAGAGAGGGAGACACAGAATCTGAAACAGGCTCCAGGCTCTGAGCTGTCAGCACAGAGCCCGACGCGGGGCTCGAACTCACGGACCGCGAGATCATGACCTGAGCCGAAGTCGGCCGCTTAACCGACTGAGCCACCCAGGCGCCCGGAAGCAATGTCATTCTTACTGCATGTGATTTATCGGGTATTCCCAACAACATTTATCCAAGAGGCTATCCTTTCCCCAGTGAGTATTGTTGGCTGCCTTGTCAAATATTGTGGCTGTATATGTGGGGATTTATTTCTGGGCCCTCAATTATGTCCCATTGGTCTATGTCTCTATATGTACGCAAGTGACATGCTGTTTTGATTGCTATAGTTTTGTGATATAGTTGGAAATCAGGAAGTGTGATGCCTTGAACTCTGTTCTGCTTTCTCAGCGTTACTTCGGCAGTTTGAGGTCTTTCGTGGTTGCATATAAATTTTAGGATCTTTTTTTTCTATTTCTGTGAAAAATGCCAATTTTCCAATGGACTTTTGATGGGGTTTGCAATGGGTAGTGTGGACATTTTCACGATATTCATTTTCTGATTCTTGAACATGGAATAGCTTTCCATTTATTTGTGTTTTCTTCAACTTTTTTCATCAAAGTCTTATCATTTTCAGAGATCATTCATATCCTTGGTTGCATTTATTCCTAAGTATTTCATTGTTTTTGATGCTATTGTGTATGGGATTGCTTTCGTTATTTTTCAGATATTTCATTGTTAATGCAGAACAATGCAACAGATTTCTGTGTGTTGATTTTAAATCCCACAACTCCACTGAATTTGTTGATTAGTGCTAACTAATCAGTACTCTGGCTGAGTCTGATAAAATTACCATATCGTGTTCAAACAGAGACCATTTTATTTCTTCCTTTCCAATTTAGATACCTTTTATTTCCTTTCCTTTCCTGATTGCTCTGCCTAGAACTTCCAGTTCTCTGCTGAACAGGAATGGTGAGAATAGGCTCCTTCGTCTTCTTCCCCGATCTTAGGGGAAGCATTTGCTGTCTTTCACCAGTGAGTGTGATGTTGGCTGTTGCCTTCTCACACACAGATTTTATTATGCTGAGGTTCATCTCTTACATATCCAATTTATTGAATGTTTTATCATGAAAGGGTGTTGTGTTTTGTGAAATGCTTTCTCTGCATATATTGAGATGATCGTGGTTTTTATCTTTCATTATATTAATGTGGTTTCATTGATTTGTATATGTTAAAACATCCCTGCCTGCCAGGAATAAATGCCACTTAATCCTGGTGTATGATCTTTTAATGTACTGTAGAATTCGCTTTGCTAGAATTTTGTTAAAACATGTTTGCATGTATATTCATCAGCAATATTGGCCTATAGTTTTCTTTTATTGTAGTGTCCTTGGGTGGCTTTGGTATCGGGGTAATCCTGGCCCTGTAAAATGCAATTTCCTTCTCTTCCATATTTTGGAAGAGTATGAGAAGGATTGGTGTTAATTCTTTTTAAGTGTTTGGTGTAAGAGGCACCTGGGTGGCTCAGTCGCTTAAGCGTCCGACTCTTGGTTTTGACTCAGGTCATGATCTCATGGTTCCTGGGTTCAAGCCCTGTGTCATGCTCTGCCCTGACATCACAGAGCCTGCTTGGAATTTATTCTCTCTCTCTCTCTCTCTCTCTCTCTCTCGCAAATAAATAAGTAAACATTAAAAAATATATGTTTGGTACAATTCACCAGGGAAACGATCCGTTCCTGGGTTGATCTTTGTTGGGACATTTTTGATTACTGACTCAATCTCCTTACTCATGATTGGTCTGTTCAGATTTTCTATTTCTTCATGATTCAGTCTTGGTAGGTGGTATATTTCTAAGAATTTATCTTTTTTGTAGGTTATCCAATTTGTTGGGTTTATTATTGTTCATGGTAGTCTCTTATAATCCTTTGTTTTTTAAATTTTTTATTAAATTTTTTACTGTTTATTTATTTTTGAAAGAGAGACAGAGGGCAAACAGGGGAGGGGCAGAGAGAGGGGGGACACAGAATCTGAAGCAGGCTCCAGGCTCTGAGCTGTCAGCACAGAGCCTGACGCAGGGCTCGAACTCCCAAGCCATGAGATCAAGACCTGAGCCCAAGTCGGACACTTAACTGACTGAGCCTCGCAGGTGCCCCAGGTTGTTATATCTTCTTGATGAATTAATGGCTTTATCATTATAATGATATTCTTAGTCTCTTGTTACAGGTTTTGGCTTAAAATTTATTGTCTGATAGAAATATAGCTACTTCTGCTCTCTTTTGGTTTCCATTTGCATGGGATATCTTTTTCCAGCCCCTCAATTTGAGCTCTGTGTGTCCTTAAAGCTGAAGTGATTCTCTTGTAGGCAGCATATAATTTGGTCTTGTTCTTTACACGTCCGGCCACTCTACATCCTTTGAGTGGAGAATTTCATCGATGTATATTAAGGGCAATTACTGATAGGTATGGACTTACTAATGCCATCTTATTGTTTTCTGGTTTATTTGTAGCTCCCCTGTTCCTTTCTCTCTGTCTTGCTGCCTTTCCATATTGTATTGATGTATTGATGATTTTCCATAGTGGTATGCTTTGATTCCCTTCTCTTTATCTTTTGTGTATCTGCTGCAGATTTTTGCTTTGTTGTTTCCATGAGGCTTGCATAAAACATCTTATACACGTAACAGTTTATTTCTTCTTGAGAGAGAGAGAGAGAGAGAGAGAGAGAGAGATTCGTTAAAGGACTTGGCTTATATGATTATGGAAGCTGAGAAGCCCCACAGTCTGCCCTCTGTAAACTGGAGAACCAGGGAAGCTGGTGATGTAATTCAGTCTGAATCCATAACAGTTTATTTTCGGATGATAACAACTAAACTTTGATCTCATATAAAAATCTCATTTTACTTTTTTACTCCTTCCTACCTCTGTGTTTAGATGTCACAATGTACATTTTTATATTGTATATTTATTAACAAATTATTGTAGCTGTAATTATTTTTAACACTTTCAACCTTTACCTGTTTTACTAGAGTTAAGTAATAAATACACCACCATATTACAATATGATTCTAATTTTGACTATATACTTACCTTCACCAGTGAGTTGTGTATTTTCATATATTTAGGTGTTATTAGCATCCTTTAATTTCTGCCTTAGTTATTTGCTGAATTATTTTCAGCCTATTTTTGTAAGGCAGGTATAGTGTTGATGTGCTCCCTCAGGTTCTGTTTGGGAAGTCTTATCTCTCCTCCATTTCTAAAGGACAACTTTGTCAGAATCTTCTGGCACTCTTTTTCTTTCATCACATTGTATGTATCATCCCTCTCTCTTCTGGACTGTACTAAGTAATCTGCTGACAGCCTTACTGGGGTTCCTTTTTAAGTTACAAGATATTGTTTTTGGCCACTTTTCAGATTCTCCCTTTGTCTTTTATTCTTGACAGTTTTCTTATAAAGCATCTCAAAGATTTCTTTTACTTGAGTTTGGTGACCTATGAGGTTTATGAACTTGGATATCCAAATCTCTCACTAGATTAAGGATGTTCTCAGACATTATTTCTTTAAAGTAACTTTCTGATCTCTTCCCCCTCTTTCTCCTTCTGGAACACCAATAATTCATAAACTGGTTACTGTGATGGTATCCCACCAATCAAGTAGGCTTTATTCACTTCTTTCCAATTCTTTTTATTTTGTTCTCCTCTGTTGGATAATCTCAAAGATCCTAACTTCTTATTTACATGTTCTTTTTTTTCTGCAGATTTATTTTGATGCTAATACATTTTTTTTTCATTGAATTCATTGAATTCTTCAGCTCCCGAACTTCTGTGTGGTTATTTTTTAGGATTTTTATCTCTCTGTTAAACTTCTGTTTGTCTTGTATTGTCTTCCCCTTGTCTCACCGAAATGTCATTATTTTCTTGTAATTCACTGACCTTCATTAAAACAAGTCTTTTGAATTCTTTTTCAGATAAACACATGGCCTTTGGGGTTGGTTACTAGAAGATTATTGTGATCCTTTGGTGGTGTTATGTTTCCTCAATTTTTCATGTTCCTTGAAATCTTTCATATGTGAAGTTGGCAGCCACTTCTCTCATCTTTACTAACCGCCTTCAGGAGAGAAAACCCACGGTCAGCCCTGCTAGAGATTCTGAGGTTTTCTCAGACCTATGGATACATCTGATCCGTACTTCTGGCGCCCTCTTGTGGCAGAATTCTTAAGCTTGTATGTCTTCTGATCCCGCAATGCACTAGGCCAAATGCTCACCGCCTCCCTTTGGTTTCTCAAGGGTGGAACTAAAGCTCAAGCTTGTAGTCTCTCCTTGGCTCCATATTTGGTCTGACTTTCTGTGCATGCCCAGTAGCCATCTGCCAAAGTTCACTTCTGCCTCCACTGAGAGCATGCACAAGGAGCTGACCACAGGATGTGGGAGTACATATACGAGGCATGGCAAACGCTGGGTGTGCCCACGGGCCAGCTGTTGGGATATGCAGGCGAGGTATCCCCAGTAACTTGTGGGCAAGCTTCTTGATGGAGTCCATGATGCAGTTAGTAGGATCTTCGTCCCCTTTCTGCCACTCGCCCAGCCCCCTCCCACTCTGTCCCCTAGCCATGGAGCTCACGACTCAGTACAACTCTCTAATGCATTCGAACTCATTTGTTTTTCCCTCCAATGGTGTGCTGGAACTTCTCCGCTGGAAACTTGGACTTCCACAAAACTCTCTCATCCGTGGGTGATTATCTAAGACAGTATTCTCCAGGGGCTCCCATAATGCAGCCAAGAGGCCGGAGCTGGTTTATGGGTCACTGCAGAGTTCACAGCTAGGACTGAGGCCTGTTTGCTATTACCCGGTGCACAGGCAGGCGAGACTCCTCTAGGGTTCCTTGGCATATGGCCCTGGATCCCACAGTTCCCACAAAGGCACTTTTATCTACGGACGGTTGCCAGGTTGTTGTTGTTAGGGAGGGACAAGATGAAAGACAGCTTATTCAGCCATGTTGCTGATGTACAAATGCCTGATTCTTGTCTGTCTAATGCACTAGAAGATAAACACCTATAAACGGCATTATTGAGACATTTGACACTTGAATTCTTCTGGGAATTAGATAATAATATTATATCAGTGTTAAATGTCCCCATTTTGATAACTTGACTGTGGTTACTGTAGTGAAGTAAGAGATGTTTTAGGGGAAAAGACACCTACATACTTAGAGGTAAATGAGCATGGGTTTAAATAATGCTCACATGATGAGAGGTAGGAAGAATGAAAGAGAGACAGAGAGACAGCACAAATGGTGGGAAGAAAGGTAAACAAGTGGAGAATCTGGGTAAAGCATATTCAGGATTTCTTGTACTATTCCTGTAAGTTTTCTGTAAATTTGAAATCATATAAAAATAAAGTAGGCAGTGCACCTCGTGGTCCTATGGATCCGTCTCTTGCTTCAAAACTGTTTGGAGGGAACAGACGCAGGGACGCCCTTTTCCAGCCTCCGACCATTCTCCACCTTTCTCTCCAGTCACTATTTCCAGGGCCATCCTCTTGTGCGTCCTTGGCTTTCGGGACCAGCCAACACCACTTTTTGTGGTTAGTTTCTTATTCCCAGTCACGAGCTCCCAAACTCATCAGAATTATTCCACCAAGGTGGAGGCTGCCAATGACTTCATGGTCAACCTGCATCTGTAGGCCTCCTATACCTACCACTTGCTGGCCGTCTATTTGGAAGGCAACCACATGGCCATAGAGAGCGCGGGATACTTCCTCTGCGAGATGGGCCAAGAAAATACCGAGTGTCTCGTGAAGATACGAAACCAGTGCAGCAACTGTGCCTTCTTCTTGGATGGGCAGAAGCTATCCCAAGATGAGTGAGGGGGCAGCTAAAGAAGGCACGTGAACCAGGCTCTTTTGGGTTTGCACATCCTGAGTGCGGCCCTCACAGCCCTCATCTTTGTGACTTCCTGGAGAGCCACGGCCTAGATGAGGAGGTCTTCAGGAAGATGACCACCTGACTAGCCTTTGCTGGGCCCTTCTCATCCCCCTGGTATCAGGGATCCTGCCTGCGCCTCTCTCCACCTGCCAGGTAGCTTCGTAACCACCCTGGATCACTATCACAGGCTGTGGGCCAAATGCATGTAATAATAACACTTTTTGCAGCAGAAAATAGAATAAAAGAAAGTAAAAGCCAAGTAAAATGTGAACCCAAAATATACATGGTGCCATGGAAGTATATATATACCATACAGGGACCTCACCTGGTTTGTAGGGTTAAGAACACTTTTCCTGAGGAATTATTCATGACGGGGTCCCTTTGGGCCAATCATTAGTCTTAGACATCTACAACCTTCCTTTTGTGTTTCTAAAATATTCCCTGAATTATTCTCACTCTTGGACCTTTGGCAACTCTTGGGCTGGCAATGCAGAATGCAAGCTTGTAGCTGAAAAAACGGAAGTGATTTTTTAGGAAGTGATTTAATGAAAGTAAAATGACGCTATTTCTATGGCAGTAAAATTCTAACCAGAAGATTCCTATCGGGCCACATCATAATCAGTATTAAAAGAAAGAACAGGCTAGACTTGATACTTCATCTCTTGCTGGTTCTCTGACTTTCTGTGTCTGATAGGAGGTACTGGCACCACAGCACGGTTGAAGGTTAAACCCCATTTATAGATACAAAGATGGGGAGACCCAAGCTTGAGTAAGCGTCAGAACCTAGAGGCTTGAGAAAATCTTCGGGGTCCTGTCCGATGAGCGGTTTCTGACCTTGCTATACGCTAATTTCTTCCAGTTTCTATTACCATGTAATTCAAATACTGTTCCAGAAGTTGTGAAAGATAAGAGGAAACATGAAGGGATCTTTGGTCTCTCCTGAGAATGGACAGTATAGTAAGAGCAAGAGAAAATTTTTAAAAATGTTTATGTTTTAGAGAGAGAGAGAGCGCAAGCATGTGAGCGGGGGAGGGGCAGAGAGAGACAGAGACAGAGGATCCGAAGTGGGCTCTGTGCTGACAGCAGACAGCCCAGTGTAGGGTTCAAACTCACAACCTGCGAGATCATGACCTGAGCCAAAGTCAGACGCTTAACCGACTAAGCCACCAGGCACCCCAGACCAGTGACATACTTTTAAGAGAATGTCAGAACCACCAATAAGTGTACCTGTGAAGCATTCTATTTTCTTTTTTCTAAACAGAGGTATTTACTTATTTATTTCTCAAAGTTTATTTTTAGTAATTGCTACACCCAATGTGGGGTTTGAACTCACAACCCCGAGATCAAGAGTCACATGCTCTATCTACTGAGCCAGCCAGGGGCCCCAGAAGCACTCTATCTTCTATGTCTGAAATATTTACTATTCCATGGAAGGAGACATTTATAGTCTGAGATCATCTGAAAAGGGAAGAAAATTTGGGTAGTGAAAGGAATAGTGTCAGCACCTGAGAAGAGTCTAAAGATTACCTCCTGGCTTCATTTAATCTTTTCATGTGATAGTGGTTTACATAATTTATGCTCCTTTTCAAGTCTTTATTACAAATATCAGCAAAAGAGGGAAGATATTTCAGAAATTAATACTTCTCCCAATTTATAAGCAAAAACATAAGTAATCCTTCAAGAATATTGTGTCAGAAATATATGTTCCAAGATAAAATCATATTTTAAATAGCAAAGTGCTAAAATACATGATTGTATTTAAAAAAAAATCAGAAAATGAAAACCGAGAGATATCCCAGTCAATTTTGTTTTACATTCAGCTTTAAATTAAATCTCAGTAACTATGCCAGAGACCTTAATAGATGATCCTACATATTCATCAAAATGACTCTGTGAGGTTGTATTATTTCCATTCTACAGATAAAGAAACTGATGTACAAAGTGGATGATAAATAACTTCTCAACATCACATGGCATATAAAACTTCTGTATGTATAAACATAGCCTCTTACTCTTATGAAAATAATGTTTAGATAATGAAAGAAATGTCCCTTTCAGGTTTCTCACCAGGGGAGACTGACTTCACTTTTAGCCCCCAGTTTCTAGTTTAGAATAGCATAAACACAAAACAGAATATAATGGGGAAGTGACTAATTAATTTTCCTACATTGATTTGTCTTTTAATGATGCCATTTTATGTATTCAGTAAATACCCTCTAACTTCCCTTTCATCTTTTGACATATATTCTAGAAACTCCCCTGTTCACAAAAAGGAAAACACAAAGGAATGCCCCCGTTTTGAAAATTATTTTACAGGTGCATGGGGGCTCAGTTGGTTGAGCATCCAGCTCTCGGTGTCCGCTCAGGTCACGATCTCACAGTTCGTGAGTCTCAGCCCCGATGTGTTTGACGGTAAAACTGGACGCACGTCTCCTGGATTGTTAGAGAGGCGTCTTGAGAGCATCAGGAAAGATATGTAGGAGTACTAGCGGACACTTACAATAAACCAGGGCAGGAAACCGAATCTCCCTTGTTGGAAAGATCGCTGCAGTGGAAGACCAGGGGGTGGCTGCAGAGAACAGAGCGTGACTCTCATCATTAATGCCCCTCATGCTGTACTCCATTTATTCCGTGTACCTGCCACCAATGACACGTCCAGTTTTAAAATAATGAGAATTTGCATAAGTCCGGTATTAATGACCAATTGGGAAAGACACACAGTAGTAAGATTATCCCCCAGATGAGAAACGGTCAACACCAACCTCCAAGGGGTCCATCAGCCACAGCATTTTGGTTTTTTTGTTTTTTTTTTTTTGCACTGTTCCTTTTCTCTAGGTCTATAGAATACTGGTCGGCATTAATTTAACAAGTTGTGTTTTTTTAAGTTGTTTTTCAAGATAATTTAGAGATTTATTGACTCGTGAAACTATAATAGGTTTTATCAGGAAAAGCCTGCATCTATGTGATCTATAGTTGCTTTTCAAACTGCCATAGCATTTCTAAATCAAGCCCTGGTGGTTAATTAACATGTGGAAATGAGAAGATATCATTATTCTCTCTATATCCAAATTGTTTCCATTGTAGTCTGTGTGGCAATTCTACTTGAGAAAGGATTTGAAACATTCATGAATGTCTTTAAGGCTTGTAAGCAACTCATTATTTTCAGACTGTATGAGAATGGTAATATAAAAATCCTAAATCTTTAAGTCCAAGTTGAGGACCTTGCCAAGTTCCTCCGAGACTAGAATTACTGACAAATCCCTACGGAAGCAATTTCTATTACTGCAGCATTAAAGTATTCTCCTGGCAGTAAACCCCATTACAAAACGAGCATTGAATGTGGGGGGACAAAATCAGCATATCCTGTCCTTATAACAGCTACTGGGTTTTTCTAGATAGAAGTTCTACTTCAGAAAAAAATTTAAATATATCTTTTACCGGTCATGAACAGAGAACAAACTGGTGATTGCCAGAGGGGAGGTGGGTGGGGGATGGGTGAGATAGGTGAAGGGGGTTAAGAGGTATAAACTTCCAGTTATAAAATATAATAAGAGATGGGGGCGCCCGAGTGGCTCAGTAGGTTAAGCGTCCGACTCTTGACTTCCGCTCCACGATCTCATGGTTCACGGGATCAAGCCCGGGACCCCATACTGACAGCGTGGAGCCTGCTTGGGATTCTCTCTCTCCCTCTCTCTCTGCCCCTTCCCCGCTCACCCGCACTCTCTCTCTCTCAAAATAAATGAACTTCAAAAAAAGAGTACACGTATCATGATAAGCATGAAGTAATGTACAGAATTGCCAAATCACTATACTGTACACCTGAAACGAATATAGCTTTGCAGGTCGATTATACTTGAATAACAAGTGAAAAAGGAATGCTGAGAAAAAAATGTAATATTGAGACAAATATTAAAGCAAAGAAAATACCTACAGTTTAATGAGCCAAAGATGAAAATCGACATGCTTGTATGTTTCCCACTTTTCTACTTGAACGTAGTAAGTACGTGCCTACATTTTACCCACACATTGGGATCCTACTCTATAGGCTCCTACTTTATAGAAATTTTTCACTTGACAATACACCATCACCATTTTCCCATGATATTAGATGTTTTTCAAAGCATTATTCTTTTTTAAATTTATTTATTTCTTTTGGAGAGAGAAAGAGGCCTGAGTGGGGGAGGGGCAGAGAGAGAGAGGGACGCAGAGAATTCCAGGCAGGCTCTGCCCTGTGGGCACAGAGCCCGATTTGGGGCTCAATCCCGCCAACTGTTAGATCATGACCTGAGCCGAAACCCACTGAGCCGCCCAGGCACCCCCAAAGCATTATTCTTACACCTACACAGTGGCTGTATGTGTAAGGCCATAGCTTAGATATTGGTGCAGCGGAAACTGCATGTTTTCTTTCGATTACTTAACTCATACGCTATGATTTAATCTTTTAGAGAAGCTTTGTGTTTTTCACTTATTTGAACCTAACATATTTTCCCAAAATATCCCTTTCCAAATAGGCCGTAACTTCTAAATGTTTTACCTGGCATCGTTTGTAGCACTAATATACAAAAGACTTTAAAGCAGATAAATTATGTCCGAGAATTTTTTCAACTGGGAGTCATTTTTTTCCACCCAATATTTGACAGAGAGCATATACAAAACAAGCATCCCTAAATGCTCTGTGAAGCTTTCTCTGGAGAAACAGTAAAACCCAAGTATGTGAGATTTACTTTTAATGAATTAATCTATTGTCATTACACAGGTAGCAAAGAAGGAAGTTTTCATTCATCATTATCCATACAATTCATGTGTATTCCTAAGTATAAACAACACGATTCGAAAAGCCATGAGTATATGAATAAGAGACTAGTACAGACCTGTTTCTGAAATACTCAGGATAATCTGAAATATATTCATCCTGTCTGCTTCTTCATAATTTGCTCAAAAGCACAGGATATCTTTAATTCTCAAAGTTGAAACACAACATTTGTTTTATCTACACTTTACTAAATGGATGCAGTAGTTTCTTAAAGTTAAAAAACTAAGACTCAAGGAAATGAGTTCCTAAAATATCTAATATTTTATCTTTTATCCATAATCATTGTTGTAAACCACACTAAGTTTTACAAAAATATCCATGTGTCCAACACTTTGCCCAACATTCGTGTGACTGTACGAATGCATACGAACGGTGCACGCAAATATGGTTTTAAATCGCTCAACAATGAGTGGAGAAGCTTGACCAACAAGCCAAATGCTGTTCAGACAGAAGAGTCTACTGACATTTTCCAGGAAGCTATCCAGAGGCCCCCAGCAACCTCTCAAGAATACCACCACAGTAACACTATGAGATACAGTTTTCTTCAGAATTTCAGTAAATAATAATTACAATGAACATTTACTTAAGTAGCCTGGCACTTAGCATAGTGTGAAGTCCTTTATCTAGCTTCAACATCACCATAAGCCCATACTGTAGGAGCTAGGATCACGACAAAATTTTAAGAAGTCTCTCTGGAGCACCGTCGGGGAAAACCAGGAGACTGGTTTGGGCAGACACCCATGGGTGCGAGAGCTTTTGCAAAAATTAGGCCTTCCTGAGAAGAGATTCCAGCGCTCGGCTGGAGGAAACAAAGCAGAACAAAACAACACAACAAAAAAACCCAGAAACCGAGTTTGGACACAGTGAAGAGGGTAAGAGGAACTTTGCCCGCACTGCCTTTCCCCAGGGCAGCAGAGTGCCGGCTGAACAAAGTGACAGTGACCTTTCTCGTGGTGCTAAGGGGGAGAAGTGAGTGAGCATCCGGGTGCTCCAGCTGTGTGTGAAGCCGGTTCTCTCCAGAGGCACCTCCGCGACTTAAGTGGGACTGCCATGTATGAGGAAAGGGGGGGGGGGGGGGAGGGGGATTGGGCAAGAGGCAGGTAAGACTATCAAAGGGTATTAAAGGGATGTGATTCCTGCTGACTGCTTTCAGGACTCCAGGAGGAAGCCCACCCACTGGACACTGGGAGAAACTCACCCAAGGATCCCTGGTCCATGGGACACCCCCAAGGCCCCAGTTCTAAACCCACACCACCCCCCGCTCTGTGGTTGGCTCCTCGTGTGCACTCTCCAGTGCAAGGGAGTGAGTGAGCTCCTGTAAACCGGCCTGTGGGCAAGGGAAAAACCACAAATTTGAGCTGTAGTGCCACCTTCTGGAAAACAAAAGAGACGCTTCCGGCAACCAGCCTGGGGATTTCTAAGAACCAGAGAAGATCTATACAAGCTTAAGAATTCTGCCACCAGAGGGAGTAGGAAGTGTGCAGCAGGTATATCCATACAAGGCTGGAGTAAGTCCCAGATACAAGCAACGGCCAGTGAAAAATAATCTCCCACCTGAAGAGAACAATAAAGATTTGGGAAGGCGTCTAATACTTCAAACACAAAAACAACACAGCTCAACAAAGGTATCCTTCAGATATGAAGGGGGGAAATAAAGACTGTCCCCGAAAAACAAAAGCTAAGTGGGTTCATCACCACCGGACTTGCCTTGCAAGAAATACTGAAAGGAGTTCTTCGAGCTGAAGTAAAAAGATACTAATTAGTAACATAAAAACATACGAAAACATATAACACTCACCATAAAGGTAAATATACATACAGTTACATTTCGAAACTCTTATTAGCCATTTAACTATAGTATAAAAAGGTAAAGAAAATAATATTAAAAATAACTATAGGGGTGCTTGGGTGGGTCAGTGGGTGAAGCATCTGACTCTTGATCTGGGCTCAGGTCATGATCCCTCAGTCGTGAGATCGAGTCCTCCGTCAGGCTCCGTGCTGACAGTGCAGTCTGCTTGGGATTCTCTCTCTCTCTCTCTCTCTCTCTCTCTCTCTCTCTCTCTCTCTGCCCCTTCCCTGCTCTGTCTCACTTTCTCTCTCTTGCTCTCAAAAGAAAAAAAATAAACATTACAAAAAATTAAAAATAACTACAGCTATTGTAATTTGGTAAAGAATCCACAATATAAAAAGAGGTTATTGTGATATTGAAAACATAAAAGAGGGAATAAATGCAGAGCTTTTGTATGTGATTAAAGTTAAGTTGCTATTAGCTTAAACTGGCCTGTTTTATGTATGAAATGTTTTATGTAAGCCTCACTGTCACTACAAAGGAAACACGTCTACTAAACTTACAAAAAAAGAAACAGACCGAAAGCAGAGGGAAAGTGACCAGTTCATAAAGATAAGCAGAAAGAAAGGGGAAAAAAGAACAATGGGAACTATAAAACAAACATAATGCAATTAGTAAGTCCTTACATAACGATAATAACTCGGAAGGTAAATAAAATGAATTCACCCATCAAAAGGCACACAGTGGCTGGGTGGCTGGAGATAAACAAGAGTGAACTATCTGTTGCCTACAGGAGACTCTCTTCAGGTTAAGGACATACATAGACTCAAAGTGAAAAGATGGAAAATGCAGTAAAAGGAGAGTCCATGCAGGTGGAAACCAAAAGAAAGCAGACATAGCTATACTTCCATAAGATGAGACAGACTTTAAGCCAAAAATAGTAATAAGAGACGAAGAAGGTCATTATATAGTGATAAAGGGGTCACTTTGTCAAGAAATACTGCAATCACAATTATATGTACACCCAACACCAGAGGATCTAAATATATGAAGCAAATACTAACAGATCTGAAGGGAGAAATAGACAGCAATACAATGATAGTAGAGGACTTCATTACCCCACTTTCAACAATGGACAGATGATCCAGACAGAAAATCAACAAGAAAACATAGGATTTGAACCACACATTAGATCAAGTGGATTTAACAGATGTATACAGAATATTCCATTCAACAGTGGCAGAATACACATAATTACCAAGTGCACATGGAACACTCTCCAGGACAGATCATATGATAGGTCACACAACAAGTCAGCAAATTCAAGAAGACTGAAATCCCAAGTATCTTTTCTGACCGCAATGGTAAAAAACTAGAAATCAACAAGCTGGAAACTGGAAAACTTACAAGCATGTGGATACCAGAAAATACACTCCTGAACAACCATAATATGTAAAAGAAGAAGTCAAAAGTGAAATCAGAAAATACATCAAAACAAATGAAAATGGAAACCCACTAAAACCTATGCGATGCTATTAAAGCAGTTCTTACAAGGATATTTATAGTGATAAATGCATATATTAAAAAAATAGAAAGCTCTTTGGGGCACCCGGGTGGCTCAATCGGTTAAGCATCCAACTTTGGCTCAGGTCATTATCTCACAGTTCATGAGTTCGAGCCCCACATCAGGCTCTGTGCCGACAGCTCACGGCCTGGAGCCTGCTTCAGATTCTCTCTCTCTCTCTCTCTCTCTCTCTCTCTCTCTCTCTCTCTCAAAAATAAATAAACATTAAAAAAATTTAAAAAAAGAAAATAGAAAGCTCTCAAATAACCAGCCTAGCTTTACACCTCAAGGAACTAGAAGAAGAACAAACTAAATCCAAAGTCTGCAGAAGGAAGGAAGTAACAAAGATCAAAGTAGAAACAAATAAAATAGAGACCAGAAAAACAAGAGCTGGTTTTCTGTAAATGATAAACAAAATGGACAAACCTTTAGTTAGACTAGATAAGAAAATAAGAGAGAAGACTCAAATAAATAAAATTAGAAATGAAAGAGGATACAAGTGATAGCACAGTACTGCAAGGATTAGGAGACTACTATGAACAATTATACACCAACAGAATGCATAACCTAGAATAAATGCATAAATTCCAAAACACTGAAGGGTGGGCAATACTCCCAAACGCATCAGGCCAGCTTTACCCTGATATTAAAGCCAGAGAAGGACACTAAAAGCAAAGAAACTATAGGCCAATATCTCTGATGAATACAGATGCAAAAATTCTCAACAAAATATTAGTAAACTTCATCACTTTATTTTTTAAGTTTATTTATTTATTTTGAGACAGAGAACACGAGCAGGGGACGGGCAGAGAGACAGAATCCCACTGTTAGTGCAGAGCCCGACATGGGGCTTGGACCATGACCTGAGCCAAGATCAAGGGTCAGATGCCCAACCAACTGAGCCACCCAGGTGCCCTTCATCACTTCGTTTTATACCTTATTGTACTGAATCTGGATTCTATGCTTCATAGTGCTTTGATTCAAATTATCAGTGGGCTCCTTATCTCAGATCCAAAGACATTAGTCATGCCTTCCCTTACTCGACCTCATTTCTGCATTGGACACTGATGATTCTCATCACTTCTTGAAATGTTCGACTCTCCCGGCCTTAGTTGACTTCATACCACCCTTCTAGTTCTTCCTTCCTCCACTGTTTACATAGAGGTGCTTAAAAATGTTTTAGTTTTTGCCCAGTGTTCTTTTTATTCTACCGTCTGTAGGAAATCCCATCAACTCTTTGGCTTCAACTACAACTATATACTAGTATCTTCCGGGTTTCTGTTGGCCTGCTGGATAGTTCTACCTAGATCAAACTTTTTCTCTTAGTCCCACATCCACTGGTGACAAGTAGGCTTCGAAACTCTTACACTTCCGGCTCACTTACCATCTGCTTCGTCGCCTATTTCTGAACAATCTATCTTCTAAATATTTCTAAATCTGCCTCCGTTTCTTCATCCCTATGAATGCCATCCGATTTCATGATCTCACTGACTCTTTCCTAGACATGAACCAAGCCCAAAATGATCTTACCTTAATACTGCTCTCATCTGAGCTGAATCATATAGTCCATGCGAAGCCAACGAAATGTTTTCAAAAGGGAAGTGACATGATAAGATGAGAATTAAAGAAAAAAAGGGGCGCATGGGTGGCTCAGTCGGTTAAGCGTCCGACTTCAGCTCAGGTCATGATCTCACACTCCGTGAGTTCGAGCCCTGTGATGGGCTCTATGCTGACAGCTCAGAGCCTGGAGCCCGCTTTGGATTCTGTGTCTCCCTCTCTCTCTGCCCTTCCCCTCCTCATGCTCTGTCTCTATCTCAAAAATAAATAAAAAAACATATTAAAAATTTTAAAAAAAAGACATGAAACAAAGCAATATTTATTTTACTAATCTTTCGGGGATTAACCTTGATGCTGTCTCCCTTTTTACCCATTTCTACCACATCTCACATACTCACCAATATGGTCCCACCCCACCTTTCCTATTTACAGATCATTTTCCCAATTTAGATACAGTCAACTCAATAACTCCCTCTTCAAATACAACCTCGTTTCCCCTCAAGTATGCCTAGCAAATCTGCTATTCAAATTTCCCTTTGAGGGGCGCCTGGGTGGCGCAGTCGGTTAAGCGTCCGACTTCAGCCAGGTCACGATCTCGCGGTCCGTGAGTTCGAGCCCCGCGTCAGGCTCTGGGCTGATGGCTCGGAGCCTGGAGCCTGTTTCCGATTCTGTGTCTCCCTCTCTCTCTGCCCCTCCCCCGTTCATGCTCTGTCTCTCTCTGTCCCAAAAATAAATTAAAAAAACGTTGAAAAAAAAAAAAATTAAAAAAAAAAAAAAAATTTCCCTTTGAATAGGAATTAAACATATAACATACAGTCAGTGATTCGGAGGATAAAAGACACCTTGGATTCATCTCTTGGCAATTGGAAGTTATAAGCGTGGCATTGATCACTTCCCACCATAGACTTCTCTCAGGCCATCATTTTCCTCTGACCGTGCTAAATTCCACACCTTGGTCTGCTATCTTCCTCATCATCCCACAAAGAAACTATCAACACGAACGCTATCCTGTTCCTTTCCTCTTTGTACACCAAAGTGATACCCTCTGTTGTACATTTCCATTGTGCCCGGCACAAGTGTTTCATATGTGTTAGCTTGATGAAAATGTAAAAACCCTATAAGATGGATATTATTTTCCCCATTTGAAAACTGTGTTAACCAAAGCACACGCGAGATGAAGTCAATTGCCAAATTCATGTAACTACTATTGTTGTGATTTGTGAAAAATAATGTTAATTATTTCTGTCTACTTACTCCAAGTGGTTAAATGATTTTTTTATTTGCGGTTTATGGGGCGGATAAAAAGGAGGGGGGAGATTTGAGAAATCGAATTGCTGTATTAAAATGTGATCGCTTCCAAGTCTGCATTGGACTGCTTTAGAATACCAAATAAGTAGAATACATTACACTTCTAATAAATGTTGTCTTAATTTTGTTTCTTGGAACTAAATAATTTTATTATTTCTACACCAAAATAAATGCATTTGTGTTTTTGTTTTGCTTTTCTGGGGTTTCTTTTTTTCCCGTTTAGTTATGGGATGTCCAATTCTTTCAAGGAAACCTAAATATTTACAAGTTTCCAATTGTTCCACTTCTTCAGCAGTTAGCTTTTTTTATGCACAATGAACATGTCTGTTCTTTTACATTTTATGTTGATTTGCATTATAAAAACCAAGCTGTGTCTTAACATAATTGCTAAATATCTGGTAATTGCTGGTAGTTTATGAACCTAATTTCAGAGTTAGCATTTTTATTGATTATTGTAATTATCTTCAACAACAGGTTAATTATTCCTGGAACACGCATGATATTTTGACATATGCACACTTCACAGAATTAAAGTCTCGTTACATCTTAAAGTCTGAAGAAACCTTTAAGGTCAACTAACCAACCTTAACATTTAAATTTGTTAAATAATCCCCATTCAAAACATATACATGACCCAGACGACCCACCCGCAAAACAGAAAATGAAGGACGTTGGCCAGTCGTAGCCATGAGAGGAAAAGTGATCAGAAAATTTAGCTGAAAATAGCGGCACCTGGGTGGTGCCCAGCATCAGCAGTCAGCTCAGCATCCAACTTTTCATTTTGACTCAGGTCATGATCTCACAGTTTATGAATTCGAGCCCCATGTCGGGCTCCACGGTGTCAGCGTGGAGCCTGCTTCGGATTCTCTGTCCTCTCCCTCTGCCCCTCTCTCGCTCACAGGTGTGTGTGCGCACGCTCCTTCTCTCTCTAAATAAGTAAATACGCTTTAAGAAATTTTAGCCCAAAACCAAGTAACTACCTCCGCGAGCTTAGTAACGAGAGTACTCATTACGTGCCAAAGATTGTTCTAAGTGCTTACACGTATGGACCCATGCGATCCCGGAGGAAGATGTTATGATTAAATACGACCCATTTTATAGATGATGAACGTGAGGTACAGGGACGTAACAGAAATGTATTCAAGGACACGCAACTAGTTAATGACAGCTAGGTTTCAGGGTCAGGCTGTGTGTGTGATTCTAGAGGCCATGCGTTTAATGGCTCCACTATTATTTCTTCTTTAGTCTGGGGAAAAAGCATTGGGACAACTGTTCAGTGGTGGACGTTAGCCTTTTCACGTTGATTTTCACCCTTTCTCTATTTCTGACAGACCGGATGATGCTAGGAGGTTCACAGGGCTTTGTTGCCAAATCATTCTACTTGGCGAGAACAGGAAATGCAGGATGCCCGTATTTACTCACAGAACATCTGTGTTCTACACTCGGTTGGAACTTTTGTGTTTTGAAGAATATATTTATTCTTACCATTAGAAATTCACAGCTTCGGCTGCGAGTGGAATCAACCTCAGTCATTCTGCAACACTCCATGTTTGAAAAGAATATGCATCATTTCTTCAATCGGCTGGATTTCTTTCCGTAATGATATGCTGCACCGCTCGGCTCTGAAAGTCTTTGTAGCCCATCTCATTTGAATGGGGCTATTAATAGTCCGGATGTTTCAACAAACAGTATCAATCGTTTCAGTGTTGACATATTGACAAACGATTTGATATGTAGAAAAGGAAACTGTCACCAAAGACAACCAAATTACATCTTTCAGCTGTTCACGGAAGAAAATAATGGTAATATAATTTAAAGTTTCAACGAGGATTAACAACTATGCTGGGTGAGAAGTACCCGACGAGCACAACCCAGTCATAAGTTAGCAGTTGAGACCGGCAGTAAAACGAGACGCGCCAGTTAAGAATATTTTATCATCCCCGAATGAAGCAGCAATCCTACATTTGTGGTATGAGAGGCATAACTCTGAAGCTTGGCTTCTCACATCGGCTTGGTGTGCAAAGGTCACGGTATACTTTGACAGGGACACCCTTTGCGAGGATTTTCTAGGCAGGGAGTACAACACATGATCGCACCCTGTACTACTACTGTGATGAAAATCTCCGGAATTTGGTTTACATTAATATCATCAAGAGATGACAGAAATGGTAGGCACCGATTTAATGTTATGAAACAAAGGCATATTGTAAAATATAACCAGGGAATAGAGTGATCTCACCCTTAATCACATGCATATAAGGATGTCCACATTCTGCGGCGCCTGGGTGGCTCAGTCGGTTAAGCGTCCGACTTCGGCTCAGGTCATGATCTCACGGCTCGTCCTGTGATCACGCCAGGCTCTGTCCTGACAGCTCAGAGCCTGGAGCCTGCTTCGGATTCTGTGTGTCTGGCTCTCTCTTTGCCCCTCCCCCACTCACGCACTCTCTCTCTCTCTCCCTCTCTCTCTCTCAAAAGTAAATATCTAAAAATTTTTTTAATTCAAAAAAGAATTTACACATTATTTCCATGTGAATCAAAAACACTAAGTTTAGTATGTGGTAAGCCTTGTCTGTCCAAAGAAGGTGATGCTTCAAAATAAGACTTATTCCAATACAGTGCTCAGAACATGTTTGGAATTCATCATTTGGAATTTTCTGAAAGCCACTCGAGAAACGTGTCTAAGTAATTATTATACCTCGTTTTAGAAAAAGAAATTGTCAATCTTCCACGTAGTAGAGTAATTTCACAGTACTTTCTAGTTTTCAGTTAAAAACGTCGTAGCCACCCGCAAATGATGAGAGCAACACAAAAATGGTGACTCGTGCGTGGAAGATGCTAAATTAATGTTTTGTAGGTAAATGAATAAGTGAGACACAAGCTCCGGAGATAATTCACGAAGGAAGCTTCATGAATTATTTGAGCAGGAGCTTCATCGCTGAAAGAAGGTTCTGTTCTCCCATGTGTACCACTTAGAAGGGGATGACACTTATTTGGATGGATGACTTCAAACCTTCACATTAGAAAATCAATCACCTTATTTTCAAGTCACACTTGGTATATCCAGAGTTTCACTTCTCTTCCAAGACTTTTTCGGAATTTGAATTTATTCAAATGTATTTTATATTTTGTAAGGCAAATCAGAAGTTATCTACTGCCTTATAAATAATGCATCGGGAATAGGAATAGATGTAGTAACATGAAGTTGGTCTATTATGAGTGAAAAATATTTAACACCCATTCTGTTCAAATACAACTGAAAAACATCAGCGATTCTCCGTTCCCTTTGCCCTCTTTTTATGACAGTTACCCCATTAGCCGGCTGCCACCGTAGCAATGCCACCGTGAGGTTCTCAGGCAGACTTTTCTGTTCGGATAGTCCAGGAAAAGTGAGCAAAACTCACTAACCAACGGGCTGACTTCAGTGAAATGGCCAGGAATTTTTGGTGGTCTATCTAACGCTGGGTAACGAGTTTGCTTGGATTTTTCCAAATTCCCAACCAATCATTTGGATCCAACAGACACCCAGTTGGGGCAAAACAGAACAGAACAAATAGGCAAGGACTGGATTGGAGCCCTGGAATTCTGCCAATCCCGGGAGCACGGTATAATGAAAAGATGACTCTTCTAGGCGTTTCAACGACTAGGACATCCCGAGGCTCACCCATGTATCTGGATGCCAGTGATTGCTGTAATGGCTCCTTCTCCAAGGTATCCAGGAGTTCCATGGAAACAGTACTTGAAGTAAACTGAGTTATCCTTTCTCTTGGTGCCGATGCAGGGATTATAGTATAATCAACTTCCTTTTTGTGTTTGCAGTAAAAGCTTACCCTTAATCTCAAAGATTTGGGATTGAAAGGACACCGTGCCCTCACAGAATCCACGGGATCTGTTGTCCTACTGGTAATTTTGAAAATGGATATTAAGTAGCTAATGAAACTCTCAATAGCATGCTGAATTGCTTGTTATTTCTTTCTGTCTGATTATTCTGTATTATTCAGATTTGCACTTGCAATCCAAAAATGCATTTCTTTCTACTAAGTTCAAAGAGAAACCGGGACTTCTGCTGATATGCACACCATAAAATCGTCACACGCTACATCGTAGCTTTGGCCCAAGGAAGTTGCCAATACGGCCAAGGATTATTTGTGTTTTGTCCTGAGAAGAAACTGCCATTATAATTTCCTACAATTTAGGATACCTAGAGAGAAAAACATGAGGAACTAAATCGCCCACAGTTAAGACATGGAACCAGAACTGGAACGTATCTTGTCCTAACACAGAATCTTCTCTGGAGGCTGAGAAGCCCTGAGGTAAAAATCAGAGGACTCGGGAATTTGTGTTCTGTATTTTGTTTGATGAGGTGGAAGCATATCATGGAGAATGCAAGGTAATATTCCCAAAGATGATAAATTCTCAAAACTCTCGTGGACAAAGTATTATTACCCCCACGACTGCCTTGACTCTGATAGCACGTTGAAAAAAAAAGAACTGTTAGGAAGGACTGCTTACGCATACTCTCAAACTCACCACTGAATTTCATCCTCACCGTCACCAAGATCATTTAAGCTCTTATCATTCTTACTTGCGCATTTGAAGATGAAATGAATTAGTACACATAAAATGCTTGGAACAGTATCTGGAACAGCATGATTCAACCTACCGCCCATCCAACATGTTGTTTAAGAAGTGCTTTCGTAGACACTGCCTCATTTATTATAACCCTCAAAACAGCTTTGTTGTGGAGATGTTGGCATTATTTTCATTGCACAGAAAGGATACAGGTTTAGAAAGGATGTTTCATATGGCCGGTCAAATGGCGGGGGTGTTCTCCTACACGGGCAGGATGAGGAAATGGAGTTCCAGGAAGATAGAGACAGGCCCCAGGTCACAGACCAGTTAGTAGAATTCCAATTTGAGGTTATATTTTGTAAAGGCATATTCTGGACAATAGGTCCACATCTCGCCAGGGATGGAAGGGTCAATGCATCTATTACCCACACTGTCTGATCCCTGGGAGAGCTGTTAGTATCTATAAAAGAACTTACTCTAGGGGCGCCTGGGTGGCTCAGTCGGTTAAGTGGCCGACTTCAGCTCAGGTCATGATCTCACGGTCCATGAGTTCAAGTCCCGCGTCAGGCTCTGTGCTGACAGCTCAGAGCCTGGAGCCTGTTTCAGATTCTGTGTCTCCCTCTCTCTGACCCTCCCCCATTCATGCTCTGTCTCTCTCTGTCTCAAAAATAAATAAACGTTAAAAAAAAAAAAGAACTTACTCTATAGGACTTAAATTTTTTTTCAATGTATATTTGAGAGAGAGACAGAGACAGAGACAGAGAGACAGAGAGACAGAGAGACAGAGTGCGAGTGAGGGAAGCGCAAAGAGAGGGAAACACAGAATCCGAAGCAGGCTCCAGACTCCGAGCTGTCAGCTCAGAGCTCAACATTGGGGCTCGAACTCACAAACCATGAGATCATGACCTGAGCCGAAGTTGGGCACTTAACCTACTGAGCCACCCGGGCACCCCTCTACAGGACTTTTTAGAAGATGCGCTGGTATTTGCCGTGAAGTGCTTTCGGGGCCTATTTACATAGCACGAATCTCGTTTGGCATCCAGTATGGCCTTTACAAATAAGAAAAATGATGACCGTGATTGACACTTTTAAAAGTATCTTCAAGAAGGGATTAGCAAATAAATCATTAACTTCCATCGGGAGGCTCACCCTTCCACGTTTGGTATTTATAGTAAGAGTGCATTCTTTCAGGGCGCACTGTTTTACATTAAACACTGAGGGAATATTTCAAATTAGTCTCCTACGTGGACTCATTATTATTAGAATGCCAGAAATATATTCAAGTATGGTACTGTTAATCAGAATAAATTTCTCTGCTGCTTGTCTCGCTATAAGATCTACAGTATTATTCGTGGGCTGATGTAGGAATAATTAGGCAGATATGTGATTTTTTCCCTAAATAGTCAAAAGAATTATAATTAAAGAAATAGAATGGTGAAAATAGTTAGGTATTCACTTGAACTTGTCTCCCATTTAGAATGTTCCTGAGTTCTAATTTAAATATGGCTTCTAAGTAAACTTAAAAGAGAAAAAACGTGTATTACTGCTAAAAGCGTAGGACCTGGTCTGGACATGATGTGAATATATAATAATTAGAAAAGAAAGTTGGGATGTATGGTTTGTTTGTTTTTTCTTTTTTTTGGTTATGGATTACAAAGCCTTTGGTAGAGACGTTATCTATTTATGAACAAAAAGTCAAGATTTTAAAGCATTGCTAATCTCTGTCCATCAAAATTCAGGTCAAATATGCAGAGTATGAAAGCTGTACACAAACATTTTAACAACAGTTATCTTAAGAGTGGCGTGGTAGAGGGGCGCCTGGGTGGCTCAGTCGGTTGAGCGTCCGACTTCAGCTCAGGTCAGGATGTCGCGGTCCGTGGGTTCGAGCCCCACGTCGGGCTCTGTGCTGACAGCTCGGAGCCCAGAGCCTGCTTCGGATGCTGTGTCTCCCTCTCTCTCTCTGCCCCTCCCCCACTGCCGCTCTCTCTCTCTCTCTCTCTCTCAAAAAAATGAATAAACGTTAAAAAAAAAAAAGTGGCGTGGTAGAAGCCGTTCCCAATTATTCCCTTCAAGCCTCTGTCATGCCTTCCCTGCAAACAGAATATATTCCTCTGTCCCACTGATTTGGGGCTTCACCATGAGGCTTGTAATCTATGGAATAAGACTGAAAGTGATAGTATAACAGCTCCATGTGGAGGCTTTAAGAGTCACCATCTGTGATGACCCTCGTGGCTCGTTCTCACAATACTCGCGTGTGTAAAGAGAAGACTGTGGGTCAGGGTGGTTAGAGACATGTTTGTAATCGTACAGCGTGTGAGTCTTCACATGTACAAGGCTCAGAAGCAGCATTCTCCTTTTAGGGACCTTTCACCACTTCTGTTCGTTTTTAGTTACTAGTGTCTCGGAATTCGTTTTTACCCAAGTCCCCGTGAGTGTTCTGCTGCAGCCATTTGCTCACCACGAAGAGAACGCAGGAATGGAGAGAATCTTCTGAAGGTGCGCTGGTGGGTCACAGTGAGTGGTCCTTTCACGTACATTTGTGTGTCAACAATACCATCTGACTCAAATGTCACTTAAGAAAACTCGAAGATAAATAAGATCAGAAGCTAGGCTTCATACTGGCCCCTTAAGACCACAGTGTACCTTCCTTAACATCTGTTAAGGACAAATGCGTACTCTGGACCCGCATTTAATTTGCTGTTCCATGCTCTGTGGTGATTCCAAGATCCCTACCCACAGCTTTGACATCTGGCTCCTGGCTTCGATCTCTGTTCCACAGCAACTTGAAAGGGACTTCCACCTACCCCAGAAGATCCAGTGTCAGACACATATCATCAAGTACGTTCTGTTCTTAAAGGCTGAAAGTGGGAGAAGTCTGTTTGGTGGTTTTCTTTCGTAAACCAGCTTGTCTTCACATACAGGCTTTCCCTCATGCTGTCCTCCATTTTGCAGTGGCTTCAACTTCGTTTACAGGGAATTACCATCTTTCATCTGTTTCTCCAGGTATTCCTCGTTGCTGACAAATGCAAATATGGTTTTTGCTCGAAACCCCTGCTGATGGACACACAATCCGCATTGCTGCTCAAATTATTACGAGCACTTGGCTGAAGTGGTTGCGTAGAAACCATTTCATGAAACATTCTCTCCTGTGGAGAGTGGGACAAGAATACGACGCGATTTCTCAATCTCTCCCCCATCCAAATAAGACAGCGTCAGGGTGAACAGGTCACAACAAAGAATGAGGACTTTTCCAACTTCACGCTCAGGAGCTCTGGTAAATCCATGCCTATGTCACACAGGTCACTGTGGGAAAAGGACGATTAAGAGTCGGTCTGGGGGCGCCTGGGTGGCTCAGTCGGGTGAGCATTTGACTCTTGATTTTGGCTCAGGTCATGGTCTCACGGTTGTGGGAAATACAGCTCAACTCGGGCTGAACATGGAGCCTGCTTGGGATTCATTCTCTCTCTCTCTCTCTGTCAATAAACAAACATTATATAAAAAAAAAAAAAAGGATATTTAAGGAGCGCCTCAGTGGCTCAGTTGGTTAAGCATCCGACTTGAGCTCAGTCATGATCTCATGGTCCCGTGAGTTCAAGCCCTGCATCGGGTTTCCTGCTGACAGCACTGAGCCCGCTCAGGATTCTCTCCCAACCTCTCTCTCTCTCTCTCTCTCTCTCTCTCTCTCTCTCTCTGCCCCTCCCCCCACTTGTGCACTCACGAACGTTCTGTCTCTCTCAAAATAAATAAACTTAAGAAATTAAATAAAATTAAATTAGAAAATAATATTAAAAAAAGCGTAGGTCTGACTCCTTGCTTCGATAGAGCAGTTCTGATTTGTGTCTTTATAAACTGTGCTTGTATAATACTTTGTTTTAAAAAGGGTCCATGAGAAAAGCAACATTTCAAATCACTGAGCAGTACAATAAGCAGAGGTTTTGAAATCAGATTCGGTCCGATCCTGGGTGAAGCTATGTAACCTTGAGTGAGTAAGTGAACTAAGCTTCGGTTTCCTCGTCTGTAAAATCCGGGTAGATGAAGGCATGCATCAATGTCCCTAGAATACGGCAGGAATTTAGTAAAGGGTGACATTTGTATTTGTTATTATTACACAGACTAATAGGATACGTAATACATGATCTTTATCTTCAGAAATTTGTCGAGTATCATTATGTGAAAAGCAAAAGACCTGTTCGTTGCCCTTGAAAACGTTGCAGCCTAATTGGTGAGATGATACACAGCATTAAAAAAATCAACAATCAAACAGGGCCAAGAACTAAGTGACTTGGATTCCCAGGCTGTGGAAAGAAAAGACTTGAATTAAAAAAATGAATACGTTCAAGCACATGACCTCATTCTCTTGGCACAAGTCTACTGACTGTAGTACAATATCTTCATTTAACAGGAGGACAGTGAGCGCCAAGGGCAGACAGCCATCGATGGTGCTCCCGAAAGGACAAACAACGAGAAGATATGCTCCCAGCACAGATTTTGTCCTGTGTCTCCACACTATCATACTATTTGCGACATGCTTGAGCCAAACAAAACCAGCTCTTTCGATGTGCTGAAGGATACCAGCCGAGGGTAGGCTCTATGGAAGGGGGTAGGAGGGATATGTACCAGCCGTGGTTCACAGGGACAGTGCTTTATGGAGAGGCCCCATAAATGTCACAGACTTGGTTTCCATTTACCAACTCTCCAGAAATGGTGAAAACGTTAAAACGACAACGTGGCAGAGGAGGAAGCATGCACACAGAACATTATGAGAAATCAGTCCATAAACCATGAAGAGCTGACCGATGAGCATGACCCACCGGCAGGGTCGCTCGAGGATGATGCCGTGTCACTCTCCTGGTGTCACTTCTTCACTCAGCGGTAGTACCGAGTGCCGTTCTGAGGCCAACACAGCAAACGAGACGAGGCTACCGCTCTTCAGGAAGTGACAGCTTTACTCAGCGATACAAACAAGTAATTAGCAGTGGGGCAATAATGACTTCGGTGGGGGGCAGGTAAAGGTCACTGCGGAAGTTCAGCTAATGGGGCATTTAACCCAGATCTGGGCACCAGGGGTAGCCTGAGGAGGACACAATATCAAAGGTGAGATGCAAAGGAGGAATAAGAATGAACCAGGTGACTAAGCAGAAAGAGCAAGGAACAGAGTTCCAAGGACACAGGTGATTAGTTGCAGCCAAGGTCCAGATGCAGAAAGGATGATGCTGTTCTGGATAGGACTACACACACACACACACACACACACATACACACCGAAGGGGGAAGCAAATGGGACAGGAGAAGTGAGAAAGGGAAAGGTTAGAAAGGGTCTTGAAAGCCATGTTGAGGGCAATGGGGGGACTACAGAATGATTTTAAGCCGGTGTTTATCATGAGCAGGTCTGTTGTGGAACAATTACTCTAGAAGAAAGGGCCACACACCTACATACCACTTATGGGACAGTTGCAGGAATGGTGACGGTATTTTCCTGGGCAAAGGTGGCGTCAGTGGTGATGGAGAGAAACGAACAGATACAAAAAGTGTTTGAGAAATAAAGTCAACAGGAGTTGGTCATTTACTAGGTGTCGCAGATGAACCAAAAGAAGACTTCTAAGTTTGGGGGATGGGTACAACAAAGGAACAGGTATCTGCAGAGAATCCCAATCATGCGTGACTAGAGAGAAGCGTGAAGAAAATCAGGAGAGTATGGTGGCATAGAACCTAAAGGGAAAGAGTGTTTCAAGAAGGACGGTAATGTAGCAAGTGATAGGAAATGATATGAAGAAGGGATTTAAAAGTTACTGGATTCGGGGCGCCCGGGTGGCTCAGTCGGTTAAGCACCTGACTCTTGATTTTGGCTCAGGTCGTGATCTCATGGTTTGTGGGATCAATCCCCAGGTCAGGCTCTGCACTGTTTAAAAAACATTTTTTTTTTAAAGTTAGGGGATTTGGTACCAAGTAAATCACCGGTAGCCTGGGCATTCTGTCAGAACGTTTTTAATGGACTACCTAAGTGTAGAGCAGTGTTTTTGTTTCCAACACTAGAGAAAAAACAGGTAACCGGAGAAACCACCTACTATAAAACATATAGCAATGCAAGGCAAAATAAAACAAACACCCTTGAAATACATAGCTGAGACCACAAGGTATTACATGCAGTTGCTATTATTTTAAAATTACAGAAGAACTCTAAATACAGTAAATTCCTGTACACCTTTCATCCAGCTCCCCCAAATGGCAACACCTCATAACCATGGGCCAATTATAAAAACTAAGACACTGACATTCATACAGTATGATTCAACTATAGACTGTATTCAGATCCTACCAGTTTTTCCACTAAGGCCCTTTTTCTGCTTGTCTCTTTAGATTCCTCTAATCCAGGGTGGCTCTTCCGTCTTTCCTAATCGTTCAAGATATTGACAATTAAAAAAAAAATTTTAATGTTTATTTACTTTTGAGAGAGACAGACACAGAGCGTGAGTGGGGGAGGGACAGAGAGAGAGGGAGGCACAGAATCCGAAGCAGGCTCCAGGCTCTGAGCTATCAGTACACGGCCTGACACAGGGGTTGAACCCACGAACACTGAGACCATGACCTGAGCCGAGGTCGGATGCTCAACCGACTGAGCCACCCAGGCGCCCTGATATTGACAATTTTGAAGCAAGCTAGTCAGATATGTTATAGGATGTCTCTCAGTTCACTTTTATCTGATGCCTTCTCATGAATAGATTGGAGTTAATGCCTTTTTTGCAAAAGCACCAGAGACGGGATATCGATACCGTTACACCCTTCTCTGAGCATCCCTGGCTGGCAGGCTCATCAGCTCTCAGGACTTCTCAGTCTCCTTATCCTCCCTCCAGCTATAGTTCTGACCCCAGCACGCGTGCCTGTCCCTCCCCCAGAATAGATTTTTCAAAAACTGCTCCTTTTCCCCAACAACAATGGATTTTCACCAATGCCCTAAGTACAAGTGTGTTGCTTTTCTTTCCTCCCACAGATGAAGGATTTTACTCAACAGGGATAATGGGGGGCAGCGTCCGAGCTGTTCCATCTCCTCTGGTGGTGACCGCTGTTCCCGTTCTCCTGGTCTGCACCATATTGGGAACTTTGCAAGGACTCTGGAATCTTTTCTGTGAGCGCGTACTGAGATACGTGCAGGGAAAGCCTTCAAGATGTCGCAGACTTGCCCCATTTTGGTGGTCTTCATGGGATTTGTGGTTTTGCCAGGGCACACCGCCCTGCGTGAACTCTATTTCCTATAACCGCTGGTGGTCTTCTCCAAGTAAGCCAGAGCTCGCATCTTTTCCTGAGATCTTAGGACACTGGGTTGCTCTGCAAACTCAAATCTCTCGCGAGTTCATGAACAATTATGAAGCTGAAGATTTTTTTCAGCTTTCTTTTTAATTGCAAAGTTGGGGTGACACTCTTTCCGGCTCTCCACATTCCCAAGCAGAGATGCCAAATTATCTGTTACTATATTTTAGGTAGAGAACAAATGTTTTTTCTTGAAAAAATATTTAAAAATTCATTTTTTCTTAAATTCATGATCTCACTTGTTTGTCACGATTTTAATAATATATCTTATTATGATAGTGTTTCTCCAGTAGGCATATGGCTCTAACATTTTACCTACCTGAGTTCCTTGCTCATATTTAGAGGTGAAAGATCCTTTTGATAATACTTCAAACCCCGCAGCTCCAGAATATGCTGAATAGTACATATTTGTCCTAAGCAGTGCACTAAGTGCTTAGGTAAATTTAATGCAAAATACATGGTCTTGGAATTTACATATACACATTTTTCTGATACTCTTAAAATAGCAATTGAAGTGCCTTGAGGCGCAGACCAAATTTAAATGATTGCTTCTAAATTTGACTTTATTCCTCAATATTTAGGTTGTTCTGTTTAATATCAATAAATGTGGTAAAGCATACTGTCCAGTTTTCAGGTCTCTTTAAAAGTTATTAATAACCAACAGTGCTGGCTTATATTTTTTCAAGTATTCTTATATATGAAATAGTCTATTATATGCAATAGATGAATGCACTGAGTACTTATTAACTATAACTACTGTTTATTGCCAGAGTAACTATTGTAGTATTGCTTAAAGGAATCTAATTACTTGACTGCCAAATTTATAATTATTTTTTTAAATTTTTTAATGTTTTATTTATTTTTGAGAGAGAGAGAGAGAGAGAGGCAGAGCGTGAGCAGAGGAGAGGAAGAGAGAGAGGGAGACAGAACGTCAAGCAGGCTCCAGGCTCTGAGCTGTCAGCATAGAGCCAGATGTGGGACGGGAACTTGTGAACCGTGAGATCATGAGTGGAAGTCAGATGCTCAACCAACTGAGTCACCCAGGCACCCCCAAGTTTATAATTATTTCTGAAACAACTTGCGTTCTTACTTGGAAGAAGTGACTTGGGGGTTTGTGACTGTCATTTTTTTAAAGATAGCAATAATACCTGAACCTCATTCATCCTTGATTTTTTTATACAGTAACTCAGTGGTTACCATGTGTCATATACTATGCTGGGACTTAAGGATCAAAACATACATAAGTATGTTCTTGTCTTTGAGAGATGCATAATTTACCAGGAAAAGAAAGGCATAATACACTGTAATAGGTGCAACAAGAGACAAGAGTATAAACATCTGTGTGAACTGGGAGAAGAAAAATGGGATGGAGATGTTGGAGATCCTTCATAAAAGGATGTGTTATTTTTGCTGTTGCTGGGATAAACTGAGTGGTGCCAGCCAAGGGAATAACATATGCTATGGATGTAGTTGTGCGAGAGCTCAGACTTCTTAAGGAACAGTGAGAGGGTGGCCTGAATGGGTAACAGGAGCTGACACTCTAGCAGGAGGCTGAGATGACTTTGCAACAGGTTTCATATGCCTTGATAAGTACAGACGTCATTTTGTGGCTACCGTGTTATAGAATGAATGGAATAAAAATTCCCATGTTGAATCCAATGGGATGGGACTAGGAGGTGGGGCCCTTGGGAGGGTTGATCTTTCATGGATAGGACTAGTGTCCTTATCAAAGAGACCCCAAGAGAGCTCTCTAGCTCTCTTTCCACCATGTGAGGACACAACCAGAAGACAGCAGTCTGCAACCTCAAGAGGGCCTTTGTCAGAAACCAACCATGCTGACGCCTGACCTTAAATTTCCATCCTCTAGAACTGTGAGAAATAGGGGCGCCTGGGTGGCTCAGTAGATTGGGTGTCTGACTCCTGATTTTGGCTCGGGTCATGATTCCAGGGTTGTGGGATGGGGCCCCACATCAGGCTCCACACTGAGCATAGAGCCTACTTGGGTTTCTCCCTCTCTCTGTCCCTCTGCCCCATCCCTACTCGTGTGAACATGGGCACTTACTCTCTAAAATAAAATTAAAAAAAAGATAAAACAGTGAAAAATAAATTTCTGTTGTTTGAAGCCATTCAGTCTATGGTACCTCATCATAGTGGCCAGAATGGACTAAGACAGTGAGCCAAAGAGTTCAAGGTATCATGGTATCATGTTTCTGAAATGTCTCAAATTAAAGCCACTAAACTCATTGACATCAAACTCCCAACAAATACCACTTAACATGAATAAAATAAAGTCTACTGGCTGTTTTATGCTAAAAATTATCTGAAAAACAAAGATTTATAAATCAGACATGGCTTCTTAACTCAATAAAATTGACATTGGCTTTATGCTCTCTATTATAAATATCTTTCATTACACAAATGTACTATTTTCATAATTCTTCATTAAATTAAGTGTTTGAGACTTAAAGGGATTAAGCAGATTTTGTAATCATTCCTCAGTTGTTCAAGGGCAGAATCAGTCATGATTCAGCTCTAGTGCCCTGACAAGACACAATCCATTTCATTAAAGCTCTCATAGAGCCACCAATGCATCATGAGGATAATATTTACTGGTCATCGACATAATGTAAACATTAGCAAAACATTTGTTAATGTTTATTTATTTTGAGAGAGAGAGAGAGAGAGAGAGAGAGAGTGTGTGTGTGTGCACATGAGGGAGGAGCAAAGAGAGAGGGAGAGAGAGAATCCCAAACAGGCTTCACACTGTCAGTGCAGAGCCTAATGCAGGGCTTGATCTCACTAACCGTGAGATCATAACCTGAGCCGAAATCAGGAGTCTGATGCTTAACCAACAAAACATTTTTTTAATAGAATATCTGGGGGTGCCTGGCTGGCTCAGTTGGTTATTTTGTGGTTCATGAGATCGAGCCCCCCATCGGGCTCTGCACTGAAAGCATGAAGCTTGCTTGGGATTCTCTCTCTCTCTGGCCCTCCCTGGCTTGCTCTCTCTCTCTCTCTCTCTCTCTCCCTCAAAAAATAAATAAACATTAAAAATTTAAATAAATAAATAAATAAATAAATAAAATAGAAAATCTGGCCAATGTTAATGGCCGTAATATACACAATGCCACTTTTGCTTAACTAGACTAGTAGTAGCTAACAATCAGATTCATTATTATGACTATTAGATTCATGTTTTCATAGCTTCAATAGAACATAATTTATACATCATAAATTTATCCATTGTAAGTTTAAATTCAAGGATTTTTAACAAATTCATAGCGTTGCGCAATAATCACCAAAATCTAGTTCTTGGACATTTGTATCACCCCTGACTTAGTCAGTTTGGGCTGCTATAACAAAATGCCACACACTGGATAGCTCATAAAAACAGAAATTTATGTCTCACAGTCCTGGAAGCTGGAAAGCCCAATCTCATGGCATCAGCCTGGTTGTGTTCCGCTAAAGGCCCTCTTCCTGGTTCACAGCCTTCTCACTGTGCCTTCACATGGTGGAAGAAGCTACAGGCCTCCCTAGATCATCTTTCATAGGGCAGTAATCCCATTCAGGAGGGCCCTACCCTCATGACTTAAACACCTCCCAAAGGCCCCAACTCCTAATACCACCATCTTTGTAGGTTAGGACAGGTTGCCAACATATGAATTTGGGGGGATATATTCAGACGAAAGCATCCCCCCAAATTTCCTCAAACTAATTTGCATTCAATTTCCATTCACACTCTAGCCACAAGAAAACACATGTTTCCTGTTTCTATAGATTTGCTTTTCCTAGAATTTCATGAAAATGGAATCCTAATATGTGGTCTTTGGGTCTGGCTTCTTTCGCATAGCACAATGTTTCTGAAATTCAACTATGCTCTAGAATGCATCAGTAGTTTATTCCTTTGAATTGAACCATAGTATTTATGATATGCATTTACTGCCTTTTTTTTTTTAATGCCTTCAGCAGTTTATGGACATTTTGGTTGCTTCTACTTTTTTGCTATTATGAATAATGCTACTATGAATGCTTATTTACAAGTCTTCGAGTGGATGAAAGTCGTTTTACTGAGTGTTACAGTAAGTTGATGTTTTAATTTTTAAGAAAGTTAACTCTTTTACAAACTGGGTGTACAATTTAAATTCCTAACAGTAATATATGAAAGTTCCAATTTCTCCAAAATGTCATAAACAGTTATTGTCCATCTTTTTAAATTTTAGCCATTCATGGTTTTAATTTCAATTTGCCAAATGACTTTAGCATCTTTGTTAAGCATATCTTCACGTATCTACTCGTAGATCTTCTTTGGTAAAAGTTTCATTACATCCTTTACTCATTTATTATTGGGTTGTCTTCTTACTGAGTTCTAAGAGCTCTCTGTATATTCTGGATAGGAGTTCTTTCAAATATACATGATTTGCAACTATTTACCCCTAGCTTGTGGATTTTTAAAATTTTCTTATGGTATCTTTTGAAGTAGGAAGTTTTTAATTTTGATGAAATCCAACTTATAATTTTTTTGCTTGTTTGTTTGCAAATAGATACTCAATTGTCCTAGCACCATTTGCTGAAAAATCTATCATTTCTTCCATTTAATTGCCTTGGTGCTTTTATCAAAATCAACTGACCATAAATTCAAGTATTTATTTCTGAACTCTCAGTTCTCCATACGCAAACTGCAATCAATACTTCATGATCTTCAGCAACTATAGCTTTTATAGTATGTTTTGAAATTGAGTGGAGTAAGTGCTTCCATTTTGTTTCCTTTTTCAAAATTGCTTTGACTCTTCTCTGTCATTTGCATTTCCATATAAGTTTTAGAAGTAGCCCGTCAATGCCTACAAAAATTTCCCATGGGATTTTGATTGCAATTAACCTAAAGATCATGATGGGGAAGAATACCAGCCCTACAATATTGGATTCTCTAACCCACGAACATGGAATGTCTCCCCTTTTATTTAAACCTCTTTATTGGCAGCATGTTTTATCCAAAAGGGTACAGTCAATAAATATTGTATATCTTTTGTTAAATTGATTCCTAAATATATTATTCCTTAGATGTTTTTGTGAATGAAATCTTTTTAATTTTATTTTTTAGCTATTCAATGCTAATTTATAGAAGAACAATTGATTTTTGTTTATTACCATGTATCTTGACATAGCTAAACTAGTTTACTAATTCTGGAAGTTTCGTGGGGGATTTCTTAAGATTTTCTAGATCCTGTATTTTGTCATCTGTGAATAAAGACAATTTTATTTCTATCCTTTTAGTCTGGATACCTTTTCCCCCCGTCTGATTGCATTAGCAGGGACAGCACAATGTTGAATTGAGGTGGTACAAGAGTGAGCATTATTGCCTTGTTCTTAATCTTGGGGGGAAATCATTCAATCTTTCACTACTAACTGTGATGATAGCTATACGATTTTCATAGAAACCATCTTTCAAGTAAGAGAAATTTCCTCCTAGTTCTGGTTTCACAAGAGCCTTTAATCAATAATGGGTATTAGATATTATCAGATGCATTTTATGCATCTGTTGAAGATAATCGTATTGTTTCTGTCCTTTTAACTTTGTAAAAACTGCCACACTATCTTCCAAAGTGGCTCTACCAGTTTGCATTCCCAGTAGCAATTAATGAGAGTTCCTATTGTTCCACATTCTTGCAAGAAATTAGTACTGTCAGGCTTTTTTGTTTTTGGATTTTGACTCTTAAGTCTGTGGGGTATTGCACTGTTGATTTGATTTGCAATTCACAAATCGACAAAGGTGTGCTTCTTTTCATATGCTTATTTGCCATCACTATAAATTCTTCTTCAGTGAGGTGCTGATGCAGATCTTTTGCCCATTTTTTAAATTGGCTTGTTTTCTTATTGCTGCATTTAAAAGCTTCTTTGTATGTTTCTTTTTTTTTTTAATTTTTAATTCTAATTCCAGAGTTTCAAGTGTACAATATAGTGATTCAACAATTCTAGACATTCCTCAGTGCCCATCATAAGTGTACTTGTCAATCCCCTTGACCCAATTTATCCATCTCCCCCCACATTGCCACGTCCCCTCTGGTAACCATCAGTTTGTTCTCTATAGTTAACAGTCTGTTTCTTGGTTTGTGTCTGTGTCTGTGTGTCTGTCTCTCTCTTTTGCTCATTTCTTTTGTTTCTTAAATTCCACATATGAGTGAAATCATATGCTATTTGTCTTTCTCTTACCGACTTATTTCACTTAGCATTATACTCTAGCTCCATCCATGTTGTTACAAATGGCAAGGTTTCATTCTTTTTTATGGCTGAGTAATATTCTATTGTGTATATACACATATTTTTTATCCATTCATTTCTCGATGGACACTTGAGCTGCTTCCATAATTTGACTGAGGTAAATAATGCCGCAATAAACATAGGGGTGCATGTATCCCACTGAATTAGTGTTTTTGTATTTTGGGGGTAAATATCCAGTAATACGATTCCTGGATCATAGGGTACGTCTATTTTTAATTTCTTGAGGAGCCTCCATATACTGTTTTCCACAGTGGCTGCACCAGTTTGCATTCCCACCATCAGTGCATAAAGTTTCCTTTTTCTCCACATCCTCACCAACACTTGTTGTTAAGAGTCCTTTGTATATTTTCAATGATGGTCCATTATTAGATACAGGTTGCAAATACTTCCTCCCCGTCTGTGGCATTTACTTTCATGTATCTTTCACAAAGTAGAAGATTACAGTTTTAATAATATGCAACTAACCAAAGTTTCCTTTTATGGATCATGCTTTTGGTATTTCATCGACAAACTTGGCACCAAATGCCAGGTCAAATAAACTTTTCCCCAGTGCTTTCTTCTAGAAGTTTTACATTTTACATCTGGAAGTTTTGAACTTTACATCAAGATCTATCATAAATTTTGAATTGTTATGAAAATTCTGTGTCTAGGTTCATTTATTTGCATAGGAAGTCCAATTTTTCCCAGTGCCATTGGTTGAAAAGATTATCTTTCCTCCATTAAATGGCCTTCAGCCATTGTCATACATCAGTTTACTACATTTGTGTAGCTATATTTCTGGGCTCTCTATTCTGTCCCAGTGGTCATTTATAAAGCTAGTTGGGAATAATTGATATCTTCATAATACTAACACTTCCAATGTTAATGGACCTCCAGTCCATCAACACAGAATGTTGTCTCCATTTATTTGGAGCTATTTTGACTTCTTTCATCAAGAGATTTGTAGTTTTCTCCTCATAGATCCTGTACATACTATGTTACATTTATACCTAAGTATTTCTGGGCTTTTGTTTCAGTTTGTACACTGACAGTACATAGGAAAGTGATTTATTTTGTACAATGACCTTATATGCTGCTATTTTGATGTATTCATTTTTTACTTTCAGGTTTTTGTGTTGGTCCTTTGAGATTTTCTACGTAGACAATCGTGTAATTTTCAAATAAAGATAGTTGCATTTCTTTCCTCCAATATATATGTCATTTATTTCATTTTCTTCTTTTCCAGTAGCTAGGACTTCCAATATCATATTACACTGGAATGGTGAGGGAAGACATCCCTTTTTATCCCCACTCAATATTCAGGGGAAAGCTTACAGTTTCTCAACATTAAGCATAAGGCAAGCTATAGTTTTATAGTTGTTCCTTATTAATTAGAGAGTTTCTTCCTTTTCCTAGATTGTTTATAGTTTTTATTATGAATAGGTATTCGATTGTGTTAAATGCTTTTTCTCCTCTAATTGATATGATTTTTCTTATTTAGCCAGTTGATGAGTTGGATTACATTTATCAACTTTGAATGTTGAACCAGCCTTGTATAACTGGAATAAATTTTATTTGGATATGGTGTAAAATTCTTTTTATACATCACTGGATTTGATTTTCTAATATTACGTTGAAGATTTTCACATGTGTGATAATGGGAAAATTTATTGTTCTGCTATTTTGTGTGAAATTATCTATAACTGCCAACTAGGCCGGTTTAGTTGACGTTTTAAGTATATTATATACTTAGTGATTTTCTGATCACTTATTCTATTAGTTATTGAGAAAAAGAGGTTAAATTCTCCAACCAAAATTGTGATTGTAGACTTACGTATCTTTTCCCTTTCAATTTTGTTTTGGTTCATCTATTTCTATTATTTTTGTAGACATAAATAGAATCACTACGTCTTGTTGATGAATTTCCTTCTTCATTCCTTTTTTAATGTTTATTTGTTTTTGAGAGAGACAGAGACAGAGTGTGAGTGGCAGAGGGGCAGAGAGAGAAGGAGACACAGAATCTGAAGCAGGCTCCAGGCTCTGAGCTATTAGCACAGAGCCTAATGTGTGGCTCAAACCCAAGAACCATGAGATCGTGACCTGAGCTGAAGTCGGATGCTTAACCAACTGACCCACCCAGGCGCCCCCCTTTTTCATTCTTACATAACATCCCTCTTTTTTTATAACATGGCTGTCCTAAAGTGTACTTTGCCTAATTTTGCAATAGGAACTCCAAACTGCTTATGATTAGTATTTGCATAGTATACAATTTTCTATTTGTTAAAAATAATCTACATGTGCTTGTATTTAGCATGAATCTTTTTTTAAAAAATGCTTATTTATTTTTGAGAGAGAGAGTGTGTGAGTGAGCAGGGGAGAGGCAGAGAGAGAGGCGGACAGAGGATCCAAAGTGGGCTCCACACTGACAGCAGAGATCTTGATGCGGAGTTCGAACTCACAAACCATGAGATCGTGACCTGAGCCGAAGTTGGACACTTAACTGACTGAGCCACTTGGGCGTCCCTAGCATGAATCTTTTAATGTAGGTATAATTGGATCTCATGTTTTATATTCGTTGTAAAATTATGGATTTTTTGAATTAAAATATTATAACAATTAATATTTGTTTAGATTATGTTATACTTATATTAAATAATTAATATTTAATTTGCTAATGTTATAGAATTAATTTAAATATTTAGTCCATTTACAGTTAATGTAGTTATTGGCATGATAGATTTTCTATTTTCCATTCTTTATTCCCATTTTTCTACTGGTTTAGGATTAAATATGCATTTTTAGTGTTTAGTTTCATCTCTATAATTGGCTTATAATTTCCTCTTCTTTATTCTTTTCAGAAGTTGCTGCAAGATTTTATCATATGCATTTCAAAATTATTAATTCTACATGCAACTAATATTATATCTCCTTTTCTTATACTGTCAGAAGCTTACAAAATATACTTGCATTCTCTTGGGGCGCCTGGGTGGCTCAGTATGTTTAGCATCTGACTCTTGATTTTGGCTCCAGTTGTGATCCCATGGTTGTGCGATTGAGCCCCGTGTCAGGCTCCACACTGAGTGTGGAGTCAGCTCGAGATTCTCTTCTTCCCCCGTCCCTCTCCCTGACTCGTACCTCTGTCTCTCACTCTCTCTGTAAAATAACACGTATATACTTTCATTCTCTCCATTCACTGTGCTATTATTTTCATCTTTTACAACAACATATGTTAAAAATCTTTCACAATAGGGTTATCAATTTTTGCTTTAAGTTAATCATATTTTATTTTGATTTTTTTACTAAGATATCAACACACATTAAAATTCACCACCTATAGAGTACAGTGCTGTGGGTTTTAACTAATGCATATGGTTACGTAACGACCACCACAGATAAATAACAAGATAAAGAACAGTTATATATCCTCCAAATTTCCCTGGTTCCTCTCTGGTCAGCTATTCAAAAGAACTCTTAGAACAACATCAGTGAAGTCACAGGATACAAAATCAATACACAAAAATCTGATGCATTTCTATTCACTAGTAACAATCTTTCAGAAAGAGAAATAAAGAAAAGAATCCCATTTACAATAGAATAAAATGCCTGGGAATAAATTTAAACAAGGCAGTAAAAGACTTGTACATTGAAAACTACAAGACATTAATGAATGGAATTAAAGAAACAAATACATGGAAATATATTTCATGCTCATGAATCAGAGGAAACAGTATTCTTAAAATGTCCATACTACCCAAAGCAAGCTATAGATTCAATGCAATCCCTATCAAAATTCCAACGGCACTTTTCAAAGAAATTAAACAAATAATCCCCAAATTTGTACTAAACACACACACACACACACACACACACACACACACACACACCAAAAGCAAAATAGCCAAAGCAATCTTGGGAATAAAGAACAAAGCTGGAGGTAGAGGCATCGTGATCCCTGATTTCAAACTATATTTCAAAGTTACAGTAATTAAAACAGTATAGGCCTGGCATAAAAACAGACAGATAGATCAATGGAACAAAATAGAGAGCCCCCAAATTAACCCATATGTATACGGTCAATTAATTTGTGACAAAAGAGCCAAGGACATACAATGGGGAAAGGACAGTCTCTGTAATAAATGGTGTTGAAAAAATGACAGCCACGTGCAAAAGAATGAAACTCAACCATTATCTGACACCATACACAAATATTAACTCAAATGGATTAAGGACTTGAATGAGACCTAAAGCCATAAAACTAGAAGAAAACATAGGCAATAAACTCTATGACATAGGTCTTGATGATTTTGTTTTTAATCTGACACCAAAAGCAAAAGCAACAAAAGCAAAAATGAGTAAGTGGGACTATGATACAAACAAAAACAAAAACAAACAAACAAACAAACAAAAAAACCCCTGCTATACAACAAAGGTTATCATCAACAAAATGAAAAGGCAACCTACTGAATGGGAAAAAATATTTACAAATCATATATCTGATAAGGGGCTAATATCCAAAATATATAAAGAACGCATACAATTCAGAAGAAAAAAAAACTCAACCCAATTAAAATATGGGTAGACCATCTGAGTAGACACTTTTCCAAAAAAGACATACAGATGGCCAACTGGTACGTGAAAAGGTGTTCAACATCACTAATCATCAGGAACATGCAAATCAAAACCACAATGAGATATCACTTCATACCTATTAGAATGGCCATCATCAAAAAGACAAGAGACAACAAGGGTCAGTGAGGACATAGCAAAAAAGGAAACTTAGTATACTGTTGGTGGGAATGTAAATTGGTTCAGCCACAATGGAAAACAGTATGGATGTTCCTTAATTAAAAATAGAACTACCAGGGGCGCCTGGGTGGCGCAGTCGGTTAAGCGTCCGACTTCAGCCAGGTCACGATCTCGCGGTCCGTGAGTTCGAGCCCCGCGTCGGGCTCTGGGCTGATGGCTCGGAGCCTGGAGCTGTTTCCGATTCTGTGTCTCCCTCTCTCTCTGCCCCTCTCCCGTTCATGCTCTGTCTCTCTCTGTCCCAAAAATAAATTAAAAAAACGTTGAAGAAAAAAAAAAGTAAATAAAAATACCATATGGGGCGCCTGGGTGGCTCAGTCGGTTGAGCATCTGACTCTTGATTTCTGTTCAGGTCATGATCTTTCAGTCATGAGATCAAGCCGTGCATAAGGCTCGGTGCTGATCATGGGGCCTGCTTAAGACTCTCTCTTTCCTCTCTGTCCCTCTCTGTCTGTCTGTCTGTCTCTCTCTCTCTGTCTCTCTAAGTAAATAAATAAGTACATAAATAAATAAATGAGTACCTTAAAAAATGTTGTAAATAGAAATAACATATGATCCAGCAATTCTACTTTTGGGCATTTATCCAAAGAAAAGGAAAACATTAATTCAAAAAGATATATGCACCCCTACATTCATTGCAGTATTACTTACAATAGCCAAGATATGGAAACAACCTAAGTGTCCATCGATGGATGAATGCATAAAGAAGTTGTGTGTGTGTGTGTGTATATATATATATATATACACACACATATATACATATATACATATATATACACACACATATATACATATATACACATATATACATACATATATATATATATATATATACACATATATATATACACACACATACACACACACACACACGCACACACACACACAATGGAATATTACTCAGGCATAAAAAAGAATGAAACCTTGCCATTTTTGGCAACATGGATGTACCTCGAGGATCTTATGCTAAGTGAAATTAAGTCAGAGAAAAGACAAATGCTGTGTAAAATCCCTATTATGTGTGGAATCTCAAAGAACAAAAACCTCATAGATGCAGAGAAGAGGATAGTGGTTGCCAGATTGAGGGCGGGGGGGGAGTGGAATGGGAGAAATAGGTAAAGGGAGTCAAAAGGTAAAAAGAAAAACAAAAAGCGGGGCACCTGGGTGCCTCAGTCAGTTAAATGTCTACCTCTTGATTCTGCCTCAGGTCATGACGTCACAGTTTGTGGGTTCGAGCCCCATGTTGGGCTCTGTGCTGGAAGCATGGGGTCCACTTGGGATTCTCTCTCTCCCTCTCTGTCTCTCTCTCTGCTCCTCCCCCACTCACACTGTGTCTGTTTCTCTCAAAATAAATAAACTTTAAGAAAAAAAAAAGCAGTTGCTGTGAAACAAATGTAGAAATGCTGAATTTTTTTTAAGTTTCAAACTGTTATCCAGGATAGGTGTACCGCAGTATATTCTCACCAGCAAAGTCTGGAAGATCTAGTTTCTCAGCATCCTTGCTTGCTTTTGGTATTATCACTATTTTTTTTTTTTATCATAGGTATTCCGATAGATGTGCAATGAGATCTCCTTGCAGTTTAAAGTTGCATTCCCCTAACGGCTAATGATGTTGAACAAGTTTTCATGTGCTTATTTGCCATTATTGTAACTTCTTTGGCTAGGTTTTGTTCCAGCCTTTCAATGCTCTTGACCGCTTTCTAATTGAAGTGTCTGTTTCTATTGCTGAGTTCATAAAGTTCTTCGTACGTTTTCGTCCTTCCCTCTTAGTTTCTCTACAATTAAATTCATTTGGAGTTTTGCACATGAAAAATGATTTCATGTTTAAACATTCAGATAAAATTCATTCAGTGCAAGTTTGAGGAATACCAGTTTTCTCATGGCTGTGTTCAGAAATGTGATATTTTTATGTTTTTGCACGCATATTTGGTTTTCCACAAATATACCAGTATATAAGTTTAGAAGTATCTCTGTGTGTAAATCACAGTTGTGCATGCATCCATGTAATAACATCTTCCATTGGTTCTTTCAGTAATACCCTATGTCTGAGAAATAATTTGAACACAGGGAATGGAGGGGCATCAACCACTGACTCACACGGAGTGTTTTGTGGTAGGATAACCATTCAAAAAGCTGCCGGGATTGGTATTGATATGCAGCTGGAACTATGCATCTTATATAGCCACGTGTAAATTTTATTAGTGTTTAATTATGGGACATCTATAAATAGGAAAGATAACTATTATGTATTAAATGACTACATTTGGTGCTTTGGGGAAAAGTTCAATCAGAAAACTCATAAAATGCACGGATGTGATTGCTGTAATTACGGATGGGAGTGGACATTCATCAGTACCATATGGACATGCTGTGTTGAAAGGTTTGGGGAGGAGATTATGGAAAGAATCAATGTCATTCTTAGTACTGATCTACATGCAAGAGCAAAGTACACATCCTTAAGGGTATAATGAAAAATAGACCCGAGTGTGCAAAAATAAATATTGACGTTTACGTTATATACTACACACTGGAAGTCTATCGTCCATTGTAGTCATGCTAGATCTTCAGAACTGCACAGACCTTCAATGATCAATGAATTGGGGACTAGTAACAAGGCCCAAATGTTCATCATTTCCCTTGGTCCCTCGTGACTGAGGACAGACCCTGAAAGTCCTACACAGTAGTGTGAATAATATCAACTTGGGATGCATAGAGTTCTGATCAGGATTCAGACTGAAAGTCTTTAAAGTTTAGTTTCCTCATCATCTGCACATTGGGGAACATATCTAATTTGTAAGTGTACTATGTTGGATACTGCTTGTGAGGCACCTGGGTGGCTCCATTGGTTGAGTGTCTGACTTTTGATCTCAGCTCAGGTCATAATCCAAGGGTCGTGGGACCGAGACTCACGCTGCGCTCTGCACTGAGCATGAAGCCAGCTGGCAAGTCTCTCTCTCACTCTCTGCCCCCATCCCCTGCTTGCTGGCTCTCTAAAATAAAAAATGACAGGGGCGCCTGGGTGGTTTGGTCGGTTAAGCATCCAACTTCGGCTCAGATCACGATCTCGTGATGTGTGAGTTCGAGCCCCGCGTTGGGCTCTCTGCTGGCCGCTCAGAGCCTGGAACCTGCTTCGGACCCTGTGTCTCCCTCCCTCTCTGCCCCTCCCCTGCTCACGCTCTATCTCAAGAATAAGTAAACATTAAAAAAAATAATGAATACTAAATAAAATAAAAGAGAGATAATGTTTGTAAATGTTTCCATCCGTGTTGTTAGGTGGAGCTCTTGTTAATTCTTGTTAGTGATGTACATGATTCCCTATTTCGAATAAATCCAATACCTTTATCTGTTCCTGTGTTGATGCCTCCAGAAGTAATGTGGTCATTTCTATTCCCCTCAGGATTTTCTGAGTTCCCATTGATCTACATTTATGCCAACACTTGGTGTTACTAGATTTTAAAATGTATGCAATCCTAATACACTTGATACGATACTTTTCTTTTAATTTTTTTTAAGGTTTATTTATTTTCTAGAGAGATACAGTCTCTTTACTTTTGTTTCTATCAACATTGTCCTGCTGGTAACATTGAGCATCTTTTCATGTACATATTGGCCATTTGGTCTCCCTTTACTATAAATTTATCACTCATATCTCTCACGTGATTTTGATTACTTTAGTTCTTGATTTGTAGTAGATACTACCTGTGGTGCTTATAGTAATTGAAATACCTTCCTGCCTTTATTGGAAAGAATGTTTAATATTAATGTGTCACATCTATACAGTATTTCCTTTAGGAGTCGTGGCTTTACAACATATGAAGCTCCTGCGACCTTCCATTACAGCTCATGGTAAATTGGTCCATGTGGTTTCCGCCTTCGTCCTTCATTCAGCTCATCTCTAATCGGCCAGAATATCCCCATGGATTTCAGCTTCAAAAATGATCCAGCATCCAACGAAATACTTCTCCACACATTATCCATTACCACACTGGTCCAGATCACCATTATCTCTAGCCGGATCACTGACATAATCTCCTATCTGGGCCCGAGCGGACTCTCTCTCTTGTGCCTTTCATTCCTTTCTCTTCACAGTAGCTAGAGTGATTCTGTACACATATATGACAGATCAGATCATCACGATTCCTCTAACAGGCCCCACTTCATTCAGAGGAATAGCCAATGCTTGGACAATGTTCTAGAAGTCTCCGCACCACTCCCTTCTCCTAATCCCCTCTCAGATCTACCCTGCCCTCTTTACGTCTCTGACCCCATCTCCAAATATTCTCTCCCCGTTCATTTTGTTGCCAGCATGCCGGCCTACTTTCTGTTTCTGGAATACAGTAAGAATCTTCCAGTTTTGTGACCTTAGCAACCGTTCTTTGCTCTTCCAGAAAATCTCTTCCACAGATTTCGTTCTTTCAAATATTGCTTTGATGTCATCTTATCAGTGAAGCATTTGCTAATGATTGGATTTAAAAATAACTTCCTCCCCAGTCACATCATTTCCTATCATAGTCCCTCTTCTTTATATTCCATCATCAAGTGTACTGTATGTTTGTTTTTCATTGTCTCTTTTGTTCTGCTAGAATCTAAGCTCCACTAGAGCAGGGAATATTTTTTGTATATTTTGTTCACTGCTGCACCCACAACACCTGAGAAACTGTTTAACAAGCAGGGAGCATAGAATATGCATTTACTGGACAAATAAATGCTGAATAAATATTAAGAAATTCCTCATTTAACTGGAGGTATTTTTAGGGTACTGAATTTGTTATTCTATATTTTAAAATGTTTGACTTTAGAGCTTTCATACACCTAGAATTCACTTGTGAATTATATGTGAAATACAGATATAATTCTATTTTTCAAATATTGATATCCAATAGTCCTAACACTTTTCATTGTGACTGCTCCGTCCTCCCGTCACCAAATTATTACACAAAAAATTCTAATATAACAAACATATCGAAAAGTACACAAGTCAGAGCATATTTTTGAAAACAACTTTCAAAGGTGAATACATCATTGAACCAGTGCCCAGACCAACATTTAACATGTTACAAACACTGATACGCCTACCTCCTGCCTTATCCCTGTCATTAATGAACACTTCTCTCTTCCTCCACAAAAGTGAATCACTACTCTTCTCTGTATTATCGGAGAGTGGATTTCACATTTGTAGAAATTCATGTAAATGTTACACAATATGCACTTTTGCGTGTCTAGCTTCGTTTGCTCTAGATTACACAATTTTGATATCCACCCATGTTGCTGCAGGAGCAATTGTTTCTTTGCTGGGTTGTATTCCAGCACACAACTATCTTACAATTTCTGTATTCATTCCAGTCTTGTTGTAGGGCTTGCTTCCAATTTTTACTATTATAATTATAACATAATTATATATCATGCTTCTACATTCTTGAACACAACCTTCAAAAAAATTTTACATATTTATTGTAATGATACATAGTCATATAACTAATTGATAAAATTTCTTGTTGCTATAGATCTTCATCGACGTTCAATATTGTCATTTTGTTTAACCTGTCTGGTGTCTATATGGTGGTATTACATCAAGGGTTTAGTTTGCATTTCTTTTATGACGAATGTGTTTGAGCACTTTTTCAGATATTTATTGTCCATTTCTATATTATTTTCATTCAAGTGCCTCTTCAAGTGTTTTGCCCATGGTGTTGTATCGGTCTTTCCTTAATGCTGTCTACAAATGTTTTATATAGCTGGACACAAGGCCCTTGTCAAGTATATGCATTACAAACATCTTTTCCCTGTTGCTAACCTCGTCTTGCTCTTGATGTCTTTTGATTAACAATTCTTAAATTTATTGTAGTTCAATTGATTAGATTTTACAGTTAGTTCTTTTTGTGACCTCTCTTTTTTAAATGCGACTTCTTCTTTGCAAAATATTTATTTTGAGAGAGAGAGCACGTGCATGTGAGCAGGGGAGGGGCAGGGAGAGAGAATCCTAAGCAGTCTCTGCACTGTCAGTGCAGAGCCTGATGCAGAGCCCGATCCTGTGAACCGTGAGAATATAACCTGAGCCAAAATCAAGAGTTGGAGGCTCAACCGACTGAGCCACCCAGGTTCCACTTTTTGTGACTTCTTTAAAAAAAAAATCTTTGCCCACACAAATGTCAACTATATATGCAGAATCAAAAAAGGCCCACCTTGTGGGGCGCCTGGGTGGCTCAGTCGGTTAAGCGTCCAACCTCAGCTCGGGTCATGATCTCACAGTTCATGGGCTCAAGCCCCGCGTCAGGCTCTGTGCTGACAGCTCAGAGTCTAGAGCCTGTTTCAGATTCTAGGTCTCCCTCTCTCTCTCTCGGTCCCTCCCCAGCTCGTTCTCTCTCTCTCTCTCTCTCAAAAATAAACATTAAAAAACCTTTTTCTAAAAAGCCCACCTTGTAAAAACAGCAGGTAGAATGGTGGTTACCTGGGGCTGATGGAAATGGGGAGATGTGGGTTAAAGAGGACAAGCTTCCAGTTAGAAAATGAAGACATTCTGGGGTTCTAATGCATAGCACAGTGATTATAGTTAACTATACTATATTATGCACTTGAAAGTTATTAAGAGTGTGGACCTTACGTGGTCCCGCCACAAAAACAAATGGTAATGATGTGAGGCAGTGGTTGTGTTAGCTGTAATGCCGTGGTGATAATCATACTGCAACATATCAGTGTATCAAATCAACACATTGTACACCTTAAACTGTCTCAATGCTATACGTCAATTATATCTCTATAGAGCTGGGGGGGGGGAAGTTTGCGAAAACAAAACAAAGAAGTTTGTGCCTTCCAGCTTGAGCATTGTCACTCTGCCTCTCTTGGATCTCTTATTCTGGAGGAACCCAGGGCCCCATCATGGGGCAGCTCTGTGACGAGCCTCCTGTAGTAAGGAACTGAGGCCCTCCAAACAATCGTACAAATACCTTTGGAAACTGATAGCTCCTGGGGCGCCTGGGTGGCGCAGTCGGTTAAGCCTCCGACTTCAGCCAGGTCACGATCTCGCGGTCCGTGAGTTCGAGCCCCGCGTCAGGCTCTGGGCTAATGGCTCGGAGCCTGGAGCCTGTTTCCGATTCTGTGTCTCCCTCTCTCTCTGCCCCTCCCCCGTTCATGCTTTGTCTCTCTCTGTCCCAAAAATAAAAATAAAAAACGTTGAAAAAAAAAATTAAAAAAAAAAAAAAAAAGAAACTGATAGCTCCTTTCCCCATAAAGAAGCCTCATGGGAGAACTCAAGCCAGAGGCACAAAGAGAGTTGTAAGGATAAAACGATATATGTGTACCAACTACCTTTAGCCACATTAATGCAGAACAATCAATCATAAAACCCCACGGCACATGATAATCATTTACCTAACCCACAAGAGTGTAGGGTTCAGCTGAACTAGGCTGGGCTTGGTTAATCTTAGCTACGTTCACTCATAACTGGGAGTCAGATGGCTATGGCTGACCTAGAATTTTCTCATCAGAGTGGACCGGGATGACCCAGCTGTGTTCCATGTATCTAGCCTGGTCATGTTCTCATGGCAGAAAATCCAGAGCGAGCAAGCCCAATAGCACTTCTCAAGCCTCTGCTGTTGTCATATTTACAAATACGTAAATGACTTGGCTAAAACAAGTCACGGGTACAATCCCAGAGTCAAAGTGGGAGGGCACTAAAAAACCTGGTTTATCGGCTATCTCCCTTGATTAAAGTCTGCTGATAAATTCATTGGGCATTTCAGAAACTCTGATTCTCAATCTGCCATAGATTCACAGTATGAGCTTTTGTGCTTTGGGTCTAACTGCACTCCAGCAATACAGTGCTATATATTATAGAGAGAATTTCTTTTTTTTTTTCCTTAATTTTTTTAAATGTTTATTTTTGAGAGAGAGAGAGAGAGAGAGACAGAGCGTGAGTGGGGTAGGAGCAGAGAGAGAGGGAGACACAGAATCCGAAGCAGGCTCCAGGCTCTGAGCTGGCAGCACAGAGCCTGATGTGGGGCTTGAACCCATGAACCGGGAGATCATGACCTGAGCCGAAGTCGGACGCTCAACCGACTGAGGCACCCAGGCGCCCCTAGAGAGAACTTCTTAATGTTTTGTATGTGTTTATGTGATGTGATTGTCACATTCATAAGGTCAGGAAAGGAGAATGAACATCAAGTTTGTTTATGCTAGGAAGGTATTTTGCTAAGGGACCAAATGTAGGATCTGATACGTTAGTCAGTGATTGGTGACCAAAGGAATAATATCCTTAGTGCTTTTGAACTAATACTACTGAAGTTCATGTCATTTAGAGAGAAAAGCAACTGAGTACATAAAAAATCGACCAGGTAAGCACCAGGTCCAGTATGAAGGAGTGATCTTCTAAGTGATCTTCTAATGAACAAATCCTTCCAGAAATAATATTGATAAACCCTGGAGGAATTATTTTTAAAATAACTATGTTGTGCTCCGGAGATTTAACAGGGGCGTGCAGATTTCGGAGGGGAGTCAAAACGTAGAGCAAGCGATCCGCATGGAGTGAAGTTGCTGGGTGTGTGTGCGTGTGTGTGTGTAGACGCATGCGCACACACACACAGACGCGTTCTGTGCCCTGAGGGGGGTGTACTGCCTAAAATACAACTCCAAACCAAAACAGCTCTGTGAGAAAGAAAGAGGCAGGGGAAGGAGCCCGAGGACACCAGGTTGCTGGATGGCAGAGGCCCAGGGGGAAGAGGGTGCCAGAGAAGGTAAAACTGTAATGATGTTTTTAGATTCCAGTTTCTGGATGAATCCTGAACCACCTGTACACCACACAAACTAAAAGCTATCTGCACTTACAGACTAAAGAACTCAACCGAGATCTGAGTTCACTAAAGGCACGATAGTTGGCCTGTGAGTCTAACCAATTAAAATGGCTGAAGTTAAAATTTTCACAATTTTATATTAATAAAACCGAGAGATGGCAAGGATGTGGAGTAACTGGGTCTCTCAAATCCTGCTGCAGAAAGCGACAAATGGTGTGGCTACCTTGAGAACCACGTTTTCATTTTTTTAAACCCTCAAACAAACATGGTATGATCCAGCTATCCCGGTCCTAGGTATTCACTTAAGAAAATGAAAGCTCACACACCTACAAAGACCAATATGCAAATGTTGGCAACAGCTTTATCTGAAATAGTTTTATTCAATGTTATTGACACCCAAAAAGTGGAAGCAACCCAAGGGCTCATCATTTCATTAATAGATAACTAAAATGTGGCATATCCATACAGCGGACTGCTGATATAATGATACACAGGTTGCCCCCACGCCGCAAGGCGACAGCTCTGGTGTCACTCACCGCTCGGAGTTCCCATTGGGATACATTTGAAGCTAGTCTTCATCTAAACTCACAACTTCACTACACTTCATTCCGTACTCTAACTTGCTCCCCTCACTCACTTCCAGGTACCTCCTGAGAGCACTACATCATTAAGTCATTTTCAGAAGAACATCCTTCTCATACTCTCTTCTAAGAAACACATGCTAAGACAATCGGTAACGTAATTGTGCCCAGGAAGCAAACTCTAAGAACAGGGATATGGAATTTGTTTATTCACAGCTGACTGGCAAATCGCCAGTTGGAGGTCGGGTATCGGTATTCTCTGGAATGTTTCGACAACACAGTTAAGTTATTCACTGTGGTGAATGGAGATGAGATACAGGTAAAAGGGAATGTATTGGCTTGTGCGATGTCTCTGACCCTGAAGGAAAGACAGGGGAATTGTAATAATAAAAAACTCTAAAACTTGAGTGGCCATTGTTGAGTGCCAGTGATGCTTTGAAGAACAAAAATAACAGATTCAGTTCAATTACTCACCAATTCACTCACCAATTCACTCACCAATTACTCACCAATTCAAAGCAAAGTGTAAGTCAGAGGTCTTCTTAGCAGTGTTTAAAGAAATACATATCTCTCGATACTACAGGTTTGACCGAGCTGAAGATCAGACCCAAGACTTAATTGTTCAAGTAGCAGAATTTCAGAAAACGTTGAATGGATTCTCATACTCGGCAAGTATCCCGGGCCAAAGTCCGAGCCCTGAAAGGGTTGAAAGCTGGACCATGGGGTAGTTGCTTTTGCATAAATGCATTTGAAAATCTCGACACTCTATATTTTCTTAAATCCTCTGGGCCCACAGAAATGGCTCACTGCTGCTTGAAAGAAGAGGTTTCTCACTTGCCTTTTTTACTATGCTGAGGACCTTTATTCATGCAGAGGACTTGAGTGATACATGCCCTCCATAGGTCTGTACCCAACAGACTAATAGCTAGGTTCACATCTCAGCATGACTCCGAGAATTAACAAGCATAACAAGGTCACGGCTTACAAGGCCAACATAGAAAAGTCAACCCAACTGCTACATACTGCCAAGGTACAGTTGTGAAGTGAAAATTTTTTAAATGCCATTTAAGACATTAATACCTCAGTATTTCCATTTTTTGAGCAAATCTAAGAAAACATGTACTAGATCTGTATGCTAAATACTAAAAAACAGCGATTAAAAAAAGAAAACCGACGTAAAACAAATAGATACTGGTTTTTCTCATGGATTAGAAGACTCAAAATAGTAAATGTGTCCACTCTCCCTAAATTAACCTACAGATTAAACATGATTCCAATCAAAATCCCAATAGGAGGGGCATCGGGCAGGCACAGTCAGTAGAGCATGAGATTCTTGATCTCCAGGTGTGAGTTCAAGCCCCATGTTGGGTACAGAGCTTACTTTAAAAACTCCCAACGGGGGGGGGGGGGGGTGAGGGGAAAATGGGTGATGGGCATTGAGGAGGGCACCTGTTGGGATGAGCACTGGGTGTTGTATGGAAGCGATGAATCACGGGAATCTACCCCCAAAACCAAGAGCACCCTGTACACACTGTCTGTTAGCCAATTTGACAATAAATTATATTTAAAAAAAATCCTAACAGGAGCTTTATGGATTTATATAAGCTGGTTCTAAATTTTATATGGAAAGTTACAGGGACCTAGTGTAGATAAAACAATTTTGGAAAAAGAAGAGAGTGGGAGGCAGTGCATTACCCCGTTTTGAGAGAGAGAGAATTGAAGCTATAGTAAGCAAAACGTTGTAGTATTAGCAAGGAAACAGACACATAGATGAATACAACAAAACAAAGGACGTGGAAACCAAGCCACCAGAAATGACCACGACATTTTGACAAAGATGCAAAAGCAATTCAATGGAGGAGGGAGTGTCCTTTCTAAGAATTGTGCTGGAAATCCAGAGGTAAAAAAAGAAACATGACATCTCAGATCTCATACAAACATTAATTCAAAATGAATCACAGATGTAAATATAAAATGTACAACTAGATAAGTTTAGAAAAAAAGAATGGGAGATAATCATTGCAACTCAGGTGAAGCAAAGAGTTCTTAAGACTTGAAACCAAAAACACGACCCATAAAGGGAAAAATTGATACATTGAGCATCCTCAAAGTGAACATCTTTTGTTCTGTGAAACACACTGTTAAGAGGACAAAAATACAAATTACAGACTTAATCAAATATCTGTCAAAGGAGATTCCATGTGTTTTCACTCCTATGTGGATCCTGAGAAACTTAACAGAAGACCATGGGTGGGGGGAGGAAAAAAAATGGTTAGAGAGGGAGGGAGCCAAAACATAAGAGACTCTTAAAAAATGAGAACAAACTGAGGGTTGATGGGGGGTGGGAGGGAGGAGTGGGTGGGTGATGGGTATTGAGGAGGGCACCTGTTGGGATGAGCACTTGGTGTTGTATGGAAACCAATTTGACAATAAATTTCATACTAAAAAAAAAATAAAACAAAATAAACAGGCATAGTGAGTAAATATATATATATATATATATATCTGTCAAAGGAATTGTATCACGAATACAAAACTCTCAAAATCTGAAAACCCAACTGAAAAAACTGACAACCGAATTAAAATATGGGCAAAAGACTTTACCAAAGAGGGTATAGGAATGATGAGCACATAAAAATATGTTCAGCATTAGCCTTTATGGAGATGCAAATTGAAATCACAATGAGATACTGTTACATATCCTTTAGAATGGCTAAAATTGTTTTCTAATATACTGACAATATCAAGTATTGACCAGAATAGGGAGAAACTGATAGGAATGCAAAATGTTACAGACACTCTGGGAAATAGCTTGGCAGTTTCTTTTTATTACTGAGATACTCATATATCATAATATTCAACATTTGAATACGTTTTTAAGTAATTAATCTCTACACCAACGTGGGGGTCAAGCTCATGACCCGGGATTAAGAGTTGGATGCTCTACTGACTGAGCCAGAGAAGCACCCCAAAGAAAGTCTCTACTATTTTGTTTAAAGCAGGCTCCACGCCTAACGTCAATATTTTAAAGCATAGAATTTAATGGAATTTAGTGTATTTGCATGATAATGCAAGACCACAACCATTCTATAACATTTTATCACCCTTAAAAGATACCTTAGGGACGCCTGGGTGGCTCAGTCAGTTAAGCGCCAGACTTCAGCTCAGGTCATGATCTCACAGTTCATGGGTTTGAACCCCACATCAGGCTCTGTGCTGACAGCTCAGAGCCTGGAGCCTGCTTCGGTTTCTGTGTCTCCCTCTCTCTCTCTGCCCCTCCCCCACTCACGCTCTGTCTCTCTCTCAAAAATAAACATTAAAAAAAATTTTTTTAAGACACCTTATACTTGTTAAGGATCACTTCCCATACCCTCTTCCCCCATCACTGACAAGCACTACTGTCCTTTCTGGCCATAAGTATCTGTCTATTCTGAACATTTCATATAAATGGAATCATACTATATGTGGCCTTCTAGGTCTGGCTTGTTTAGCTTACCATAATGTTTTCAAGGCTCATCTATGCCGTAGTATATATCAATCATCAATTCCTTTTTATAGCTGAATAATAGCCCGTTATATGAAATGTCATATTTATTGATTGATTCAATAGTTGCTAGGCAGAATTTGTCTATTATGATAATGTTTTTATGAATAGTTATGTGTGAGTTATTTTGTGAACATATATTTTCTTTTTCAAATTTATTTATTTATTTTGAGACAGAGAGAGACGGAGAGAGAGAGAGAGAGAGAGAGAGAGAGAGAGAGAGAGAAAGCATACAAGTGGGGGAGGGTCAAAGAGAGGGACAGAGAGAAAATCCCAAGCAGGCTCCCCACTGCCAGTGCAGAGCCTGATACGGGGCTTGAACCCAAAAACCATGAGATCATGACCTGAGCTGAAGTCAAGAGCCAGAAGCTTAACCAACTGAGCCACCCAGGTGCCCCTATTTTGTGAATATATGTTTTCTTCTTTTTTAATGTTTTTTTATTTTTGTTTTTTTTTTAATTTTTTTTAACGTTTTTTATTTATTTTTGAGACAGAGAGAGAGCATGAACGGGGGAGGAGCAGAGAGAGAGGGAGACACAGAATCGGAAGCAGGCTCCAGGCTCTGAGCCATCAGCCCAGAGCCCGACGCAGGGCTCGAACTCACGGACCGCGAGATCGTGACCTGAGCTGAAGTCGGCCGCTTAACCGACTGAGCCACCCAGGCGCCCCTGTTTTTTTATTTTTGAGAGAGAGAGAGCAGGGGAGGGAGAGAGAGAGGGAGACACATAACTCAAAGCAGGCTCCAGGCTCAGTGCTGTCAGCACAGAGCCCAACACGGGGCTCAAGTTCATGAACTGTGAGATCGTGACCTGAGCCGAAGTCAGAGGCTTCACCGACTGAGCCCCCCAGGCTCCGCATAAATATGTATTTTCAATTCTCCTCGGAATATATGTAGGTGTGAAATTGCTGAATCTTATGGTACCTCCATTAACCTTTTGATGAACCGCTGAACTGTTTTCCAAAGTGGGCACACCATTTTATATTCCTACTGGCAACACAAGAGGTTTCTAATTGTTCCACACCCATGCTAACATTAGTTATTTTTCTTTTTTAATTTTTTTAATGTTTATTTACATTTGAGAGATAGAGAGAAACAGAGTGTGAATGGAGGAAGCGTAGAGAGAGAGGGAGACACACAATCCGAAGCAGGCTCCGGGCTCCGAGCTGCCAGCGCAGAGCCCGATGAGGGGCTTGAACCCACAAACTGTGACATCACGACCTGAGCTGAAGTTGGACGCTTAACCGACCGAGCCACTCAGCACCTCATTTTTCTTTTTCTAATTATATTCATTTAGCGGGTATCAGCATTGCCTCAATGACCAATAATGTTGTGCACCTTTCATGTGACAGTTTGAGCCATATGCATATCTTCATGGGATAAGTCTCTATTTAAGTCTTTTGCCCTTTTTTTTTAAGTAATAGCTACACCCAACATGGGGCTCAAACTCCACCCTGAGATCAAGAGTTACACGTTCCACCGACTGAGCCAGCCAGATGCCTTTTGCCCATTTTTGAGTTATTTTTATTGCCGACTTGTAGAAGTTCTTTTTATATCCTGGATGCTAGACCCTTATCAGATATATAAGATGTTCAAGTATTTTCTCCCATTATGTGGGTTGCCTTTTCATTTTCTTGATAATGCCCGTTGATGCACAAAAATTCCCAATTTTGATGATGCCGATTTTTTTTCTTGGTCGCTTGTAATTTGGGTATCATATCTAAAAAAGCATGGCCAGGAGCACCTGAGTGGCTCAGCTGGTTAAGCAACTGACTCTTGGTTTCGGCTCTGGTAATGATCTCATGGTTCGTGGGATTGAGCCCCATGTCAGGCTCTGATCTGACAGCACAGAGCCGGCTTGAGAGTCTCTCTCTCCCTCTCTCTCTGCCCCTCCACCACTCATGCTGTCTCCCAAAATAAATAAGCCTTAAAAATAAAATGAAATAAAATAAAATAAGAAAATAAATAAATAAATGAATACGCATGGCCATATCCAAAGTCATGTACATTTATAGCTAGGTTTTCCTTTAAAGATTTAACAGTTTTAGCTTTATATTTAGGCCTGTGGTTCATTTTGATGTAATTTTTGTATATGCTGTAAGATAAGAGTCCAAACTCATTCTTTTGTATGTGAATTTTCAACTAATGGCACTGATATAATTGAAAAGGATTATTGTTTCCATGTTCAATTGTCTTGTTAACCTTCTTGAGAAAGAAAAATCAACTCAACACAGATGTAGACGCTTATATCTATAAATTCTCTTCCACTGATGTATGTCTATCCTATGCCAATACTGCACTGTCTTGATTACTGTACCTTTGCAGTTGAAAGTGGAAAGTGTGAGTCCTTCTACTTTGTTCTTCTTTTTCAAAATTTCTTAGCTCTTCTGGGCCCCTTGAATTTCCACATGCATTTTAGGACCAGCTTGCCAATTTCTGCAACAATGCCAGTTAGGATTTAGATAATCAGATTGAATCTGTAGATCACTTAGAAGAGTATTACCATCTTAACAATAGTAAGTCTTCCAATCAATGAACACAGGAGGTCTTTATTTAGGTCCTCTTTAATTTCTTTCAATAATGTTTTGTAAATTTACAGGTGCAAGTCTTGTACTTCATTTTAAAAGTACCCCTAAATATTTTGTTCTTTACTGCTACTGTAAATGAAAACTACTTAGTTTTTTTAAATTATTCATTGCTAGTTTATAGAAATACAATTGATGTATGTATTTTGTCTTGTATCTTGCAATTTCACTGAGTTCTTATTAGCTCTAAGTTTGTGTGTGTGTATTCCATAGGATTTTTTTAATGCAATCTCATGCCATTTGGGAATAAAAATAGTTGTGTTTCTTCCTTTCCAATCAGGATGGCCCTTTTTTCCCCATTTTCTTGCCTAATAGCCCTGGTTAGAACCTTCAGTACAATGTTGACTATTAAGGGATAAGGGCAGACATCCTTTCTTCTTTTTCACCTTGGTGGAAAAGCTTTAAGTCAGTAAACAATTAAGTATGATGTTAGCTGTGGGATCGTTGTAGGTACCCTTTATCAAGTTTAAGAAGTCACAGAATAAAAAAATCAATGTTCAGAAATCTACTGCATTCCTATATACTAATAATGAAGCAGCAGAAAGTGAAATTAAGAAAACAATCCACCTTACAACTGTACCAAAAACATTAAAATATCTAGGAATAAACTTAACCAAAGACGTGAAAGACACCTGTACTCTAAAAACTACAAAATACTGATTTAAGAAATTCAAGGTGATGCAAAGAAATGGAAGGATAATCCATGCTCATGGGTTGGAAGAACAAATATTATTAAAGAAGAACGAATATTATTAAAATGTCTATACTCAAAAAATCTACATATTTAATGCAATCCTTATCAAAATACCAACAGCATTTTTCACAAAACTAGAACAAAAAAACCCTAAAATTTGTATGGAACCACAAAAGACTCTGAATACCAAAGCAATTTTGAAAAAGCAAAGCAAAGCTGGAGGCATCACAATTGCAGACTTCAAGCTATATTACAAAGCTGTAGTCATCAAAACAGTATGGTACTGGCACAAAAATAGACTCATAGATCAATGGAATGGAATAGCAAACCCCCAAATAAACCCACAGCTATATGGTCAATTAATCTTTGACACAGCAGGCAAGAATATCCAGTGGGAAAAAAGATAGTCTTTTCAACAAATGGTGTTGGGAAAACTGGACAGCAGCACACAAAAGAGTGAAACTGCACCACTTTCTTTCACCATGCACAAAAATAAATTCAAAATGGATTAAGGACCTGAATGTGAGACCTAAAAAACCATAAAAATCTTAGATGGGAGCTGAGGCAATAATCTCTCTGACACTGACTGTAGTAACATTTTTCTAGATATGTCTCCTGGGGCAAGGGAAAGAAAAAGCAAAAATAAACTATTGGGTCTACACCAAAAAAAAAAAAAAATCTTCTGCACAGTGAAGGAAAAACTCAACAAAACTAAAAGGCAACTTACTGAATGGGAGAAGATATTTTGCAAATGACATATCTGATAAAGGGTTAGTATCCAAAATATATAAAGAACTTATACACCTTAATACCCAAAAAACAAATAATCCAATCTAAAAAATGGGCAGAAGATATGAACAGACATTTCTCTAAAGAAAACATCCAGATGGCCAACAAACCCCTTAAAAGATGCTCAACATCACTCATCATCAGGGAAATGGAATCAAAGCTACAGTGAGATATCACCTCATACCTGTCAGGATGGCTAAAACACACACACACACACACACACACACACACACACAAGAAACAACAAGTGTTGTTGAGCATGTGGAGAAAAAGGAACCCTCACGCACTGTTGGTGGGAATGCAAATTGGGGCAGACACTGTGGAAAATTATTTGCAATAGCCAAATTATGGAAACAGCCCAGTCCATCAATAGATGAGTGGATACAGAAGAAGTGGCGTGTGTGTGTGTGTATGTGCATATACACACACACAGTGGAGTTATTATTCAGCCATAAAAAAGAAGGAGATCTTGCCATTTGCAACAATATGGATGGAGCTAGAGAGTATAATGCTGAGCAAAGTGTCAGTCAGAGAAAGACACATACCATATGATTTTACTCAAATGTGGAATTTAAGAAACAAAACGAATGAGTAAAAAGAAAAGAAAGAGAGAGCGAAAGAGAGACAAACCAAGAAACAGAAGCTTAACTATAGAGAACAAACTGATGGTTACCAGAGGGGCGGGGGGATGGGGGAAAGAGGGGGTGGGGATTAAAGAGTACATTTACCATGTTTTAATAAATAAAATAAAATAAAATAAAATAAAAATATTTTAAAAAATAGGTTTCCTTCTACTCCTAGTTTGTTGTAGATGTGTTCATTTTGATGACCATGTGAAGTGTGTCCTTTATTCTGTGGATGCGGAGTTTTCCAATGTGGTATGCCCATCTGGGAGCTATTTTCCCTCAGATCTACCCCACACCTGTCCCCTGCTCTGCCCTCTACTACATGGGAGCCGACATCTGCAGGCTGCAACTCTTTACGTGTGGTCATATTGATTTTCCAGCGTTAAACTTATTCACGGTCATAGGATAAACTCAACTCTGTCACTGGCAGTGAAAAATGTTTAAGTCCTCTTAAAAGCCTACTCAAAAATAAACTCTTACACATTTTGGTTAGTGTGTGTATATATATACACACGTAAATTCTAATAGCATGAGTAATAGGGTGATACAGCCAATGGGTAAATAGTCAACCACGACACGTGAAGACATGTAATGCTATCTGTATGATGCAGTTCAAGTGGTTCTCAGTGAGAAATGTATGGTCATAGAGAGATGGATTAGAAAAGAAATGCTTAAGGGGTGCCTGGGTGGCTCAGTCAGTTAAGCAACCAACTCTTGGTTTCAGCTCAGGTCATGACTTCACAGTTCCCGAGTTTGAGCCCCACGTTGGGCTCCACGCTGGCAGGGCAGAGCACGCTTGGAATTCTCTCTCTCCATAGCTCACTCTCTCTGTCTCTCTCAAAATAAACTTAAAAAAATTTTTTTAAAGAAAATAAATGTTAAAACAGCAAAGAACTTCAAGGAGGTATGGAATGAATAGCATATTCGACCTAAAGACGTAGAACACAGAAAATAATGAAGATAAATACAGAAAATAATGAAATCGAAAACAGCAGAGCCAACTAACACAAGCCAGTTTTTTTTTTTTTTGGAAATACTTATAAGGTAGACATTTTTGCAATAAACTAAAGAGAAAAGCAGCAACAAACAAGTTAAATAAATTTGTACAAAATCTAGAAGAGTTTAATATAAATGAACACAAGTTCCCTTAAGATATCCAACGTGTACACAGGGAAATATTTCCACATACAGAGGCATTTTGGCTAATAAAGAAGGAATAATAGAATGATTAGTCTATGATCCCCTAATGGATTAACAGATAGAGGTGATAATCATCAATGACTGCTAACATCAACACAAAAGGAAACAACCAGGCATTCCACACTTCCTTTGGAAGCACACAGCGTCACCTCTGGAGTGGTCTTCTGAAAGACAGGGAGGGAATAAACAGACAAAAACCAAACCGATCAAACTTCTGCCTCTGCCAATTTAAAAAAAATAGAAACGGCTGGAGAACATGTTAATGGTTGCCAAAGTGTTACAGTCAACAAAATCCAGACTATGGGAAATAGTACAACACACAAGAGTTTTTTTTTTTAATGCAAGGAAAAAGAAGGGATGCGGGGAATTTTTATAGGTTGACTTAGGGGACATAAACAATCAGTATGTATAGACCATATTTCTATATCAATTCAAAAAAACCTTTTTTAAAGATTATTTGATTTTTTGGAGAGAGCGCACACATGTGTGCAAGCATGAGCCGGGGGCGGGGGGGGGCGCAAAGAGAGAGGGAGAGACAGAATCCGAAGCTGGATCCACAATGTCGGCGCAGAGCCCTACGCGGGGCTCAAACTCACAAACTGCGAGATCATGACCCGACCTAAAATCAAGAGTCGGATGCTTACCTGACTGAGTCACCCCTGCGCCTCCCCCCAAAACATTGTTTTATGTAATTAGGCTGTCAGGTAAGTATGAAAAAGTAGATATTTGATAATAAGGACTTTTTTTAGGAATAGTAATTGTATGAAGTTTAGGTCTTAAAAAACATTCCTCGGCTTTCAGAAATGCATACTGAATACTTAGGTGTGATGCCTGAGATTTGTTTCATATTCCAGTTGCAGAGATGAGTGGGTAGTGAAGGCATAATCAGAAACACAATGGTCACATATTGATGACTGTTGATGTTGAATGTCAGGTATACTGGGTTCATTATACTGTTGCTATATAAGTTTGGGAGTGTTTGTATTATAGTATAGTATAGTATAGTATAGTATATATATTATAATAAATAGTGTATTTTTATTATAAACATTCCATTAATTTTGGAAGCCTAAGTGAAATGGACTGATTTTTAGAAAATAAATAACCAATTCATCCACAAGCATAAAACGTTAATGCAAAAATACAAATGGAAACTGTATTCAAAATTGAAGCCACTCTCAAATGTCTGGGATAAGACTTTTTTTTTTTTGAAGACCACTTTTAGCAAATGGTCAGGGAAAATTAATTGCCAGCTTTTGGGAACTTTTCCAAAGCATACCAAAAAGCGGGGGGGGGGGGGGGGGGATTACCCAACTCATTTTCCCCAGTCACCTTCCCTTGATTCAAAAGCCAAATGTGGACCTTGCCCTCAATCCCACTGACAGAACACTCGAGCAAAGCTCATTCACATAGCAGTAAATTCCTTAAATAAAATAGCATAGTCAACAGAACAGTGAATTAAATGAGCAAACACGATGTGACCAAGGAATGAAAGTACGACTTAGCATTAGAAAACACTTTTTAAAAAAAGTTTTAGAGTGAGAAAGAGAGAGCACACATACAAGCAGGGGAGAGGGGCAGAGAGAGAGAGAGAGAGAGAGAGAGAGAGAGAATCTTAAGCAGATTCATCGTTGAATGCGGAGCCCAATGTGGGTCTCTATCCCGTGACCCTGGGTTCATGACCTGAGTTAAAATCAAGAGCCAGACCCTCAAGCAACTGAGCCACCCAGGTGCCCCTAGTAAACGCTTTCAGTTGTAATTCCTTACAGTAACAAATTAGAGAAGAAAAGGTGTTAGTGCCCATGAATATAGAAAAATCCTTTGAAAGAAAGTCAACACGTGTTCACGGTAAAAAAGTCCAGCACGCAAAGAATAGAAGGGAGCTTCCTTTTCCTAAATTCTACTGCAAACATAGCCAGAGGTGAAAGGTTAGAACAATTAAGGTCTAATTAAAGTCAGAACAAGACAGATATATACTCTCACCTCTAGTGTTCCAAATTGCACTGGAGCACAAAGCCAGAGATATGGATATCAAAATAAATAAGAGATGTGAATACTGAAAAGATATTATTTGTTAACAATATGATCATTTGCCTAGAAAATTAAAAGGCATGGTGTGTGGAAAATTCAAATAGATAAGAGACTTCAGAAAGACAGTACATAGGAGGTCAATACAGGAAAATCAAGAGCCTTGCCACACAAAAGCAGTCACTAATTAGACCATGTAATATACAGGGACGCCTGGGTGGCTCAGTCGGTGAAGCGTCTGACTTCGGCTCAGGTCATGATCTTGCGGTTCTGGGTTTGAGCCCTGCACTGGGCTCCGTGCTGACAGCTCAGAGCCTGGAGGCTTCGTCAGATTCTGTGTCTCCCTCTCTTTCTGCCCCTCTCCCACTCGTGTTCTGTCTGTCTGTCTCTCTCTCAAAAATAAACGTTAAAAAAAATAACAGGTAACACACAATATTCCATTCACAATAGCAATAAAATCCAAAAGTTACCTAAGAGGAACTACAAATCACAAAAATGTAGATCTTTAGGGAGGTTAACATAAAAGTTTACCGACGTATTCAGACAAAAATAATCCAAGTAGAGAGGTATACCATATCCACTCATGTGAAACAAAATATCGTAAAGATGTTAATTCTCCTTAAATTATTGACAGATTTAGTGCCTTAACACTAGTTGCCAAAATGATAATCAAGTTCATGCTGCTGTCTTCCACTCCCAAAAATCAACCCTGGAAAACTACAGAAGGCAGAATGAAAACAAACAATGATGTATTTGCTTCCTGGATCTGCTGTATCGAACTACCACGAACTGGGTGGCTCAAACAACGGAAATGAACTCTTTTACAGTTCTAAAAGCCGGATGCCCCAAATCACTTTCACTGACCTGAAATCGAGATGCTGGCGGGGCCACGCTCCCTCTGGAGACCCTGGGGTAGGATCCCTTCCTGCTGGCATCACTCCTTGGCTTGTGGCAACGTGACTGCACTCTTCAAGGTCAACGTCTTAAAGTCTCTCTCTGTTCGATCTTCACTTCTCAGGCAATTTCTCTGTCTCTCTCTCGATTCTTCTTCGGCTTCCCTCTTCTAGGTATACAAGTGATTGCATTCAGGGCCCACCTGGATAATCCCGGCTACTCCTCCCACCAAAAGATTCTTAAGTTAACCACATCCACAGAGACTCCTTCCCCAAAGAAGGCAGCGTTCGCAGGTTCTAGGGACTAGGAGGTGGTGTCTTTCGGGGAACATTTTGCAGCCTACCAAACACTTCAACCACAAAATCTAAACAAAACATGAGGAGTCCCTGTATTGCACTGGTACTTGTGTTAGGGGGAGGCAGCAGTGAAGTTCAGGAGCGCCATGGTCTGCCCTCTCTGGCAGACGATGGAATAGGTAGGAGGGACATTGTTAAGATTCCCCGTCTCACTGAAGGAATGTGAGGCATCACCTGCGACCACAGAGATCAGCAGCCAGGAGGTGGTATCGACGATCAAGAAAAATTGGGTTGATTGATGCAGTGGGACTTTGACTCGGTGCTAACCACCACCTGAAACCCCTTTGATGACTGAAGCCTGGCCTTAAAAATTTTGTTTGCAATGTTTTATTTATTTTCAGAGAGAGAGAGAGAGACATAGCAAGCAGGGGAGGGGTAGAGAAAGAGAGAGGGAGACCGAGAATCCCAAGCAGGCTCTGCACTGTCAGTGCAGAGCCCAACGCGGGGCTCAAACTCACAAATCAAGAGATAGTGACCTGAGCCAAAATCAGGAGTCAGACGCTTAACCGACTGAGCCACCCAGGCATCCCAACAACAGCCAAATTTCTACGTGGTGTAGAGCCAGAGTGGATCAGGAGGGTACACAGTGTATAACGTCTTTGTGTTCCTGTTCAACATGGGTGATTTGGACATTTTTCTTTTTTTCAAATAGCGTTCCTCTTTTTTTTTTTTTTAAGATTTGATTTTTACATGATCTCTACACCCAGCTGGGGGCTTGAACTCACAGCCCCGAGATTAAGAGTCACATGTTCCACTGACAGAGCTAGCCAGGCGCCCCTCAAATATCATTCCTTGTAATAGAAAGTTTAATTAGCTTCAGAACCTAAGCTTACGAATGACAGTGGTCACACATTTACAGATGTATATCAGGTTAAGAAAGAGTTTTGCTATTTTGCAAAACAATTTGTGATCTTTCTTTGCGATCTGGAAAAAGATAACAAGGCATTAGAATAGGAATTGCCTTGGAAATGTGAACAGGCCCAGCCGTAAAACAGAGGGGTTCAAAGAACAGGGGAAAAAACCTTAAGGAATGGCTACCACTTGGATTCACTTATCCCGTAGAGTCCGTCATGTCAAATTAAATGATACATACCTGGATTCGCTTGGCCTATTCAAGAACGTAGGAGAAATTAAATCTTAAATGAAACCTTTCTCACTGGCTCATTTATTTGCCAAACATGAATCGAGTGCTTCCTCAGTGGAGAGCCCTATGACGATAGTGGGGATCCTGGGATCAGGAGGACACACGTCCAGCCACAGCTTGGGAGGGGGTGGGAGCAGCACTCCCATCGGGAAGATGGTGCGAGGTCCCATAACAGCCGCAGAACAAGGCAAAAAGAAGGAGCTACAACATCACTCATCAGCAGAGAAACACAAATCCAAACCACACTGAGATACCACCTCACACCCGTCAGAATGGCTAACGTGAACAACTCAGGCAACGACAGACGTTGGCGAGGATGCGGAGAAAGAGGGCCTCTTTTGCACTGTTGGTGGGAATGCAAGCTGGCACAGCCACTCTGGAAAACAGGATGGAGGTTTCTCAAAAAACTAAAAAGAGAACTATCCTATGACCCAGCAATTGCACTACTAGGCATTTGTCCAAGATATACAGGCGGGCTGTTTCGAAGGGGCGCGTGCACCCCAATGTTTATAGCAACACTATTCACAATAGCCAAAGTCTGGAAAGAGCCCAGATGTCCATCGATGGATGAATGGATAAAGAAGATGTGGTATATATGGACAATGGAGTATTACTCGGCAATCCAAAAGAAGGAAATCTTGCCATTTGCTACTACGTGGATGGAACTGGAGGGTATGATGCTAAGTGAAGTTAGTCAGAGGAAGATAAATATCCTACGACTTCACTCACATGAGGACTTTACGAGACAAAACATATGCACATAAGGGAAGGGAAACAAAAATAATATAAAAACAGGGAGGGGGACAACACATAAGAGACTCTTAAATATGGAGAACAAACACAGGCTTGCTGGAGGGGTTGTGGGAGGGGGGATGGGCGAAATGGGTCAGGGGCACTAAGGAATCGACTCCTGAAATCATTGTTGCACTAGATGCTAAGCAACTGGGATGCAAATTTACAACAATAAAAAATAAAACAAGTTATAAAAAAAGAAAAAGAAGGGGGTAGGCAGTAGGGCCACAGGTGGACAGCACGCAAGTGTAAGGCCCCTGAGCCAACCACCATCCGGGGCTTTGGGAAAGCACGGGCCCTTCTGTGGCAGGGAATTTTAAGTTCTGCCGTGGCCAGACTCTCAAAAGCCGTGCCCTACAGCTGAGAAAAAACTCGGGAATAGGAAAGTATGTAGCAGTTACTTTTGGATCAGGGATAAATCCGAGAGAAAGATTTCCACCTGAGGCAGGTATGGACCGTGTCTGGAACTCACTTAAACACCCAGCGTAGGGGCGCCTGGGTGGCTCAGTCGGTTAAGCCTCCGACTCCTGATTTTGGCTCGGGCATGATCTCACAGTTCGTGAGTTCGAGCCCTGCACCGGGCTCTGTGCTGACAGCTCAGAGCCTGCTTGGGATACTGTCTCTGCCTCTCTCTCACTCTCTCTCTGAAAATAAACTTAAAAAAGGTATAGTTGGACACAGTGTCAAACTGGGCGTCCTGCAAGGATTTCCTGAAAAACAGGGTGATACCCCCTTGCAGTGACGCCCAGAAACCACGAGGATGGCACCCTTCTCCCGGGGAGAGCCGGGACCTGCTCTACGAAAATGGCATTATTCGCAGGTAACTGCGCGGATACTGGCCATCCCTGAGCTTGGTGGGGTGGGATGAATGGCCTCCGTGGTTTGGCAGGAAGAGCGGCTGGGAGGGAAGGAAGGAGCTGCTCTAGGGCGTCACTGAATTCGAGGAGCTTCGAGTCGCGTCCGGCAGGCGGGGACTGACCCACGCCCGCGTCGAATGGTCCATTCTCTACGCGAACCGGTGCTCGGCGTGTCACAGCGCCGCAGGGTCTCGGGGAGGGCCCGGTGACAGCACCGACCCCCGGAGGACAGCGGGGAGGCTCCGGGGCCAAAACGGTGGCAGCCGCCCGCGTCTTCTGTCAGGGGCTCGGCCGAGCTGGCCCCGGAGCTGAGCCGCCAGGCGTCAGCGCGGCGGATTCAAAGCCACGAGCCAGATCCGCGGGAGCGAAGCCTTCAACACTTACTGGGATGGTAGAAGCAAGAGTGAAAACGGGAGAGAGCGCCAGTTCCTCCCGTTTGGTTTTCCTCCCGGGGACGGCGCACCGGTCGAGGGTCGGGCGGCGGAGCACAGCCGTGGGGGTGACCTCACCGTTGAGAGCCAGGGGGACGGCGGAGAGCGGAAGGGACGGTGGGCGGCGTCTTCCAGGCTTCCTCCTCTTCCCCCCCCCCGCCCCCCGCGAGGGAGGCCTCAGGGGAGGCCCCGACCGTCGCCGCCAAGGCGCCGGGTAAAGCACAGGGGCTGGGAATGCCAACACGAGAAGGGAATGACCTGCCGGGGGCCCGAGGCCTGAACCTCATCTCCGGACATGAAGAACTTAAGACTCACAGCACGTGATCTTTTCCCGGGGTTCGGGGGACGGGGGTGGAGGGCCCGGCCTAGACGTCTCGTCTGCACTGGGCTGCCTGGTTCCTGGTTCCCCCTCCCGGCCCGAGGCGTGTTCCCCTGCTCTCTTCCTTCCTGCCTCTTCTCGGTTCTCCACAATGCCTCTCGGGCCACGAAAAGGTTTCTGCACCAAGATACCGAAGGCAGACCTAAGGGAGGTGACAGTGTCAATCAAACAGGACTTGGGTCCTGCCTGCGGGCGTTATTAAGGCAGGCTCCGCCTCTTCAAACCCGGAGCGGGGGGGGGGGGGGGGGGGGGGGGGGGGGGGTGCCTGAGAGCTCACTCTATTTCTGTCCGGTCCCGGCACTTTCCCCCATGACAGCGCTGTCCCTCTTGGTCTTCCCCAGCGTGCCCTCCTCTCCAAGTCTGGAAGCTGCCCGGCTCACTAGCTGGCCACTACATCCTCCTCTGAAGGCTCTGCGTTACTCCCGGTGGAACAGCCTGGAATCACCTTTCCCCTGACATAAAGCATTGCTACTCACCCTGGAGACTCTGTGATAGCAACAGCCCCTTTGACTTAAAAGTTCACTTTGGACAGTGATGTTTCGAGGCCTGCTCGTTTCCTCTTGGCCTCTCGAACACGCTCTTCAAGGGTTTTCCAGATGGGGTAGTGAGTCAAGTCTAACTTCACACATAATCTACTGGTTTGGAGGCTATAACCCTGAAATTAGAGCTGTTTTTTTCCTTTTAAACCACTCTGATATCTGCAGTAGGATTTAAAATGTTTTTGAAATGTTTATTTATTTTTGAGAGAGAGAGACAGAGCGTGAGTGGGGGGGAGGGGAGAGAGAGGGAGACACAGAATATGAAGCAGGCTCCAGGCTCTGAGCTGTCAGCACAAAGACCGACTTGGGGCTCGAACCCTTGAACCGTGAGGTCATGACCTGAGCTGAAGTGGGACACTTAACTGACTCAGCCACCCAGGCGCCCCCTGCAGGAGGACTTTAAATGGATGTCTTTCTGAAACTGGCCAGTGAACACATACCCAGATGAATAGCTTACCTAGGCATTTAAAAACCAAAGGCTTGCTCATAAATGGTAGATGAGGAAAGACCATAGAAATACTGTGGGAAAAAAATCTACTAAAGCTGAATCCCTAAAACCCCGGAATCCTCCTAGGAGGTAAAAATTGGTTCCCTGGTAGACATGCTGACTCTGATTTAAAAATAAAAATAAGGGGCACCTGGGTGGCGCAGTCGGTTAAGCGTCCGACTTCAGCCAGGTCACGATCTCGCGGTCCGTGAGTTCGAGCCCCGCGTCAGGCTCTGGGCTGATGGCTCGGAGCCTGGAGCCTGTTTCCGATTCTGTGTCTCCCTCTCTCTCTGCCCCTCCCCCGTTCATGCTCTGTCTCTCTCTGTCCCAAAAATAAATAAAAAATGTTAAAAAAAATAAATAAATAAATAAATAAAATAAATAAAAATAAAAATAAAAATAACACACACACACACACACACACACACACACACACACACACACACCCTTCTTCCGCCTCTGTGTCTGTGTACCTTCCACACAGGGAGATCCTGGTTTTCAGTTTGCCTGGTGGCATCTGGGCAGGTGCTTAGGCAGTTCGATCACGTGGAGAGTAGCAGAGGCTCAAGGTTAAAATTCTGACCATGCATCAAAAGGAAGGAGAAAAGTCTCAGCCTACTGAAATTATAGCGGTTAATGCAAAGGGCAGTGCAGAAAAGTGGTATTGAGTGAAGAAGGGCAGCGGCTCCCTTCTGACATTTACAGGATCCTTTGGAAACTACATGATCTGTGTTTGAAAGCACCTGCCACATAGTAGGCACTTGAAAAAGAGAATTTAAGGTAAATTTGGCCTTCTCAGAAACTCCTTCGGGGCGCCTGGGTGGCTCAAATGAGTGTCCAACTATTGATTTTGGCTCAGGTCATGATCTCAATGGTTCATGAGATCAAGTCCCACATCAGGCTCTGCACTGAGCGTGGAGCCTGCTTGGGATTCTCTCTTCCTCTCTACCCCTCCCCAGCTTGTGTACCCAACCACACACACACACACACACACACACACACACACACACTCTCCCTCTTAAAATGATAAACATTTTAGAAAAAAGAAATGAATCTTCAATCCCATTTACAATTGCACCAAGAACCATAAATACCTAGCAATAAACCTAACCAAAGGTGTAAAAGATGTGTATGCTGAAAACTATAGAAAACATATGAAGGAAATTGAAGACAGAAAGAAATGGAAAAACATTCCATGCTCATGGATTGGAAGAATAAATATTGTTAAAATGTCGATACTACCCAAAGCAATCTACACATTCAATGCAATCCCAATCAAAATTGCACCAGCATTCTTCTCGAAGCTAGAACAAGCAATCTTAAAATTTGTATGGAACCACAAAAGACCCCCAATAGCCAAAGTAATGTTGAACAAGAAAACCAAAGCAGGAGTCATCACAATCTCAGACTTTAGCCTTTACTACAAAGCTGTAATCATCAAAACAGTATGGTATTGGGACAAAAACAGACACATAAACCAATGAAATAGAATAAATAACCCAGAATTGGACCCACAAATGTAGGGCCAACTAATCTTTGACAAAGCAGGAAAGAGGATCCAATGGAAAAAAGACAGTCTCTTTAACAAATGGTGCCGGGAGAACTGGACATTCAGAAGAATGAAACTGGACCACTTTCTTACACCATACACAAAAATAAACTCAAAATGGATGAAAGACCTAAATGTGAGACAGGAAACCATCAAAACCCGAGAGGAGAAAACAGGCAACAACCTCTTGACCTCAGCCTCAGCAATTTCTTGCTCGACACGTCTCCAAACGCAAGGAAATTAACAGCAAAAATGAACTATTGGGACCTCATGAAGATCAAAAGCTTCTGTACAGCAAAGGAAACAATCAACAAAACAAAAAGGCGACCGACGGAATGAGAAAAGATATTTACAATTGACATATCGTATAAAGGCCTAGTATCCAAAATCTATAAAGAGCTCACCAAACTCCACACCCGAAAAACAAATAACCCAGTGACGAAATGGGCAGAAGACATGAATAGACACTTCTCTAAAGAAGACATCCAGGTGGCCAACAGGCACATGAAAAGATGTTCAACGTCGCTCCTCATCAGGGAGATACAAATCAAAACCACACTCAGATACCACCTCACGCCAGTCAGAGTGGCCAAAATGAAGAAATCAGGAGACTCTAGATGCTGGAGAGGATGTGGAGAAACGGGAACCCTCTTGCACTGTTGGTGGGAATGCAAATTGGTGCAGCCGCTCTGGAAAGCAGTGTGGAGGTTCCTCAGAAAATTAAAAATAGACCTACCCTATGACCCAGCAATAGCACTGCTAGGAATTTACCCAAGGGATACAGGAGTACTGATGCATAGGGGCACTTGTACCCCAATGTGTATAGCAGCACTTTCAACAATAGCCAAAGTATGGAAAGAGCCTAACTGTCCATCAACTGATGAATGGATAAAGATGTGATTTACATATATGATGGAATACTACTTGGCAATGAGAAAGAATGAAATCGTGCCATTTGCAGCAACGTGGATAGAACTGGAAGGTATTATGCTAAGTGAAATAAGTCAGGCAGAGCAAGACAGGTATCCTATGTTTTCACCCCTGTGTGGATCTTGAAAAACTTAACCATGGGCGAAGGGAGGAAAAAATAGTTACAAACAGAGAGGGAGGGAGGCAAACCACAAGAGACTCTTAAATACAGAAAACAAACAGGATTGATGGGGTGGGGTGGTGGGGGAGAAGGGAAAATGGGTGATGGGCATTGAGGAGGGCACCTGTTGGGATGAGCACTGGATGTTGTGTGGAAGCAATGAATCACGGGAATCTACCCCCAAAACCAAGAGCACCCTGTACACACTGTTAGCCAATTTGACAAAAAATTACATAAAAAAATAATAAAATGAATAAGGAAATGAAGAGGGTTGTTCTTGTAACCAATTATAATAGTGCCTTTTTATTGAGGACCTACTATGTGTCAGCTTACAGGGAAGTCTACGAATGCTCATTCCCGTCTGATCTTTCGCTCCTTCCTAGACACAGCGGAAAACCACGTTGCCAGTCCATGAGTCATTAGGCAGAAGCCAGTGAGTGGGCTATTCCCACACTCTCTCTCCCCCTCAGCACGCATGGCTACCCAACGTTCCAATGATGAAGCAAACCTGGAAGCAGCCTGGATCCCCGGGTCCCCTGACAGCAGAGAGACCCTGCCAGCTGCCATCAGAATTTACACGAACAAAAGCACCTTTATTACTGGCATCAGCTAGCAGCTACGTTAACTAGTAACATACACCTAGTATTTCTGTTGTGAGGAGTGTTTAAACATTTTAATTGCAAAAGTAGTAGTGCCTGTATTCTTTTTGGTTTATTTTCCTTCAGCTTTCGGGAGGTTTAGCTGACATACAAAATTAGAAGATATTTCAAGGCACATCGTGGTGATCTGATATACCTACACCCTGTAAAAGGATTCTCTCCATCTAGTTAACGGACACATCCATCGCCTCACATACTTGTCTTGTTCTGTTTTGTTTTCTTGGTGAGAACATTTAAACTGTACTGTCTCGGCAAATTTCAATTATATAACACAGTGTTTCTTATCAATTACAGTCACCATGTTTTCCATGAGACCCTCGGGTTTTGTTCATCCTATCCCCGAAAGTGCATACGCTTTTACCTGCCTTCCGTATTTCCCTCAGCCCCCACTTTTCTACTCCCAGTTTCTGTTTCTACCAGTCTTTGTTTTTTTGCCTGTTTGTTTTTTAGAGAGAGAGAGAGAGCGTGCAAGTGGGGAGGGGGCAGAGGGAGAGACAGAATCATAAGCAGGTTCTCCGTCCAGGGCAGAGCCTGACACAGGGCTCGATCTCACAAGCATGAGATTGTGACCTGAGCCGAAATCAAGAGTCGGATGCTTAACCACCTGAGCTACTTAGAGCCACGCAGGAACCCCTGACTTTTCTTTTTTTTTTTTTTAAAGATTCCACATATAAGTGATACCACACAGCGTTTATTTCTCTCTCTGGCTCCTTTCACTCAGCATAATGCGTTCAAGGTCCATCCGTGTTGTCACAAATGGCAGAATTTCTTTCGATCCCATGGCTGAGTACTATTCCGTTAGGGTTCAGGTTACTTCCATCTCTTGGCTATTGTGAATAATACCTCAATGAACACGGGAGTGTTCTATCTCTCCATGACCCTGTGTTTGTCTCCTTTGCACACACACCCAGAAATGGGACGGCTGGATCATCTGGCAGTCCTAGTTTTAATGTTTTGAGAAAGTCCCTATAGTAGCTGCGCCAGTTCCAAAACTGGACTCAGATTCCTTGACCTCCACATCCTCATCAACACTTGTTATTTCCTTCCTTTTTGATCAAAGCAATTTGAACAGATGCCCGGTGATATCTCATTGTGGTTTGCCTTTGCGTTTTTCTAATGTTGAGCACCTTCTAATGTACCTGTTGGCTATTTGGATGTCTTCTCTGGAGAAATGCCTATTCAGTCCCTCTGCCCATTGTTAAATCAGATTGTTTTTTGTAATTGAGGTGCGTGAGTTTTTCATATGTTTTGGATAGTAACCCCTTATGAAATATATAAAGAATATTTTCTTTTTTAAATGTGTATTTATTTGTTTTTTTTAATTTTTTTTTAACGTTTATTTATTTTTTTTTTAAATTTTTTTTTTCAACGTTTTTTATTTATTTTTGGGACAGAGAGAGACAGAGCATGAATGGGGGAGGGGCGGAGAGAGAGGGAGACACAGAATCGGAAACAGGCTCCAGGCTCCGAGCCATCAGCCCAGAGCCTGACGCGGGGCTCGAACTCACGGACCGCGAGATCGTGACCTGGCTGAAGTCGGACGCTTAACCGACTGTGCCACCCAGGCGCCCCTAACGTTTATTTATTTTTGAGACAGAGAGAGAGCATGAACAGGGGAGGGGCAGAGAGAGAGGGAGACACAGAATCTGAAACAGCCTCCAGGCTCTGAGCTGTCAGCACAGAGCCCGACGCGGGGCTCGAACTCACGGACCGTGAGATCGTGACCTGAGCCGAAGTCGGACGCTTAACCGACCGAGCCACCCAGGCGCCCCAATGTGTATTTATTTGTTTAATGTTTATTTATTGTTGACAGAGAGAGAGAGAGCGTGAGTGGGGGAGGGGCAGAGAGAGAGGGAGACAGAGAATCTCAAGCCGGCTCCACGCTGTCAGCACAGAGCCCGATGTGGGGCTCGGACTCACGAACTGTGAGATCATGACCTGAGACAAAATCAAGAGTTGGACACTTAACCGACTGAGCTACCCAAGCACCCCAAGAATATTTTCTCCCATTCTGTAGACTGGCTTGATTCTGTCGATGGCTTCCTTTGCAGTGCAGAAGCCTTTTAATTTAATGTAGTCTCACTTGTTTATTTTGTTTTCATTGTCTTTACTTCTGGTGTTTAATCCAAAAAAAAAAAAAAAACTCCAAAAATTCACCCAACCACAAATGTGAAGCCCACTGTTGAGATCACAACTTTCTGACGAGCTATTAATTTATTTGCTGCTGGCAAATTTGAACGCTGAGTCATGTAGCCCTCCCTATGCCTGTCATAGCTCCTGTGAAAATATCTATAAAATGAGAAACTACGATTATTTACAAATGTCTAAAGCACAAGATCCTTCCAAACCTTCAGCGCTTCTCACTTCTGTTGGTGGGGAGAGTGGAGAGAACGTGGGTTTTGGAGTCAGACAGGTAGGTTTGTATCCCGTCTTTCCCAATTACTGACCTTACTTGGGGAAAACTATTTATCCTTCCTGATGTAGCACAGCAGAGTGATTAAGAGAGATTTCTGGAGCCAGAGCGCAGAAGTTTGCATCCTGATGTTGCTACTCAATACCTGTGTAGCCTGAGGTAAGGTGTATCAATTATCTGTATCTCAGATGCCTTGAAAACAAAATCGGGATATTAAATAGTGCTAATCTCCTGGGGTTGCTGACAGGATTAACGCATCTATGTAAAGGCTTAGAATAATACCCAACACATATTAGCAATGTATAAGAATTCGCTGTAATTATTATCAAATAGAGAAGATAATAATTCCGATTATATCACTGGATTATGGGGAGGCTTAAATGAGATGATGTGTATAAAGTGTATCGAGTAATCAAGGAAAACTTTGTAGGATATTTGGCGTTCCTCACTTTCCTTCACTTAACCCCATGCCCCAACACACTGTCTCGCAAACACAAACGTGAGTCTATCAACACACAACGCAGATTATTCTCAGATAATCCACAACTTTCCAAAAGACGTCAACCTCATTAACTGACATCTCTTTTGGCTGGCCATTTGATTTCTTACTTTTCTTCATTCTAGGCTCCTTGAAAGCAGCGCAGCCACAAGAATAACAAATTCCATTTCCTCCCTAGCTACGCAGCTATTCACATTCTCTCCTTCACATTCACTAGGTTTGCTAGTTTGCGTTTTTTGAGGAATTGGTTTTCATCTGGGTGGTGAAATTGATGAGTGTAGACGTGTTCATACTCAAAAGAATAGCACTTAAAGTTAATATGAAAGAATATGTATGAGAAACACCAGGAAATTGTTTAACAATAACAGCAAGGGAATTACCCTTTACAGGAATTAAAATGCAGTATGAAGCAATTTTAATCAAGATTGCGGCACAGGCGCAGGAATTAACAGATAACGTAGTGGAACCGAGGCACAAGCTCAGGAAGAATTGTGAATATACACGGGAAATACATTAGAAAAGTGCTTTAGTTTAAACCTCAACCCTTCTACTTCTTGAGGCTACAACGATGAAAAAGTATTTATGTTATGTCTCCTTGAATAATTTGCCACGTTATCATTGGGTAGTGTTTCTTTTTTTTTTTTTTTTTAATTTTTTTTTAACGTGTATTATCTTTGAGAGAGGGAGACAGACAGAAAGCAGGGGAGGGGCAGAGAGAGGGAGACACAGAACCAGAAGCAGGCGCCGGGCTCTGAGCTGTCAGCACAGAGACCGACGCGGGGTTCGAACCCATGGACGGTGAGACCATGACCCGAGCTGAAGTCAGCTGCCCAACGGACTGAGCCACCCAGGTGCCCCAATGTTACTCTTTGTCCCTGATGGTATTTCTTGTTCTCATTTCTACTTCGATATCAACAAAACTACTGCAACATTCACTTCGTTGGTATAAGCACTATGTCACTTCCTTCATGTTCTTTGCTTTTAAGTGCTCTCCATCTTTACACATAAAGTGGGTGCTCAAAGACAGTATCCAATTGCATCTTGCTGTTTTTATCCATTTTAACAATCCCTGACTTTTAACTGATGCCTTTGGATGACTCACATTTAAAATTATTACTGATGTGGTTGGATTAAAATCTGAATCTCACTATTTCCTATTTGGTCCATCTTTGTCTCTCCTCCTTTCTGCCTTCACTAGGGTACATGGAACATTTTTATTCAATTTTATCTTTTCTATCTACTCATTGTGTATACCTTTCAGAAAGTTTGTTAATTGTTGTTCTAAGGTTTATATATACGTTTTAATAAATATTGGTCTGCCTTCAAATAAAAGGGGACTACCCCCCTCCCCCTCATGTTCCCTTGAAATTTACGATAGTCAAATGTCATCAGTCCAAAATGAGGATTTCGGGGACAGTTTTGTTTCTCTAAGGCAGGCACGACCCTTCTGGTTTTTCCTCCTTTATTCTTCCTCCTAGCAGGAGAATATAATGCCCGGAGACGGAATGGGTATCTTATGCTCATAAGCAACAAAACCACTAAATGAGGTTGTTATGAACAGGATGATATCTAAGAGTAATTTTTGATGACCTCTTTGACCATTTCTACCAACCTTGTTTGCCAACCACCACACTTTTGGTTGTCTGAGTGAAAAAAAAAAGTCTGCTTATTAAGCCAGTATTTTTCAGGTTATCTTTTACTTACAGCAGAATCCAAACAAACTTCATACACAGGTACTATTTTTATTTCCTTTTTACAAATGAGGACCTGATCACAAAAAGCTTGGGAAGAACTCTCAAGCGTACATGGGTATTTTACCAAATGAGACCATGTTGTGAGTCATAAAATAAACCTTCATGCATTTAAAAATAGAAACCGTATCAATTATGTTCATGGACCACAAAGGAATTAAACTAGAAATTAGTATCAAAAACATACTCAGGGGCACCTGGGTGACTCAGTGGGTTGAGCTTCTGACTCTTGATTTCCGCTCAGGCCATGATCTCATGGTTCATGGGTTCAAGCCCTGCATCAGGTTCTGCACTGGCAGTGTGGAGCCTGCTTGGGATTCTCTCTCTCTCCCTCTCTCTCTCTCTCTCTCCCCATCTCCCTCCTCAAGAAATAAATAAACTTTAAAAAAAAACTAAAAAACCCTCAAATATTTTTGAATTAAATAACATACATATAAATCTTAAAGTAAAGTTATCGAAATGAATTAAAATTATAATGTAAAACATCAAAATTTATGAAATGCACTTAATCAAAACTTACAAAGAATTTTAATTTTTTTAATGTTTATTTATCTTTGAGAGAGAGAGAGAGACAGAACACAAGCAGCAGAGAGAGAAAGAGAGACACACACACACACACACACACACACACACACACACACACATACACAGAATCTGAAGCAGGCTCCAGGCTCTGAGCTGTCAGCACAGAGCCTGATGGGGGCTCAAACTCATTAACCACAAGATCATAACCTGAGCCAAAGTCGGACACTTAACCAACTGAGCAACCCAGGCACCCCATAAAGAATCTTAGAATATTAAATGCTTATGTCTAACGACATCTATTATATTTAATGAAGGATTAAAAGAAGAAAATGTTAAAAGAGTAACCTAGCTTTCAACTTTAAGAAATTATGGAGAAAGAACAAATTAAATGCAAAATAAGCAGAAGGAGGAAATAGTAAAGATTTGAGCAGAAAAAGTAAACTGAGAAAAGGAAACCATAGAAAAAAAGTCAGTCGAATCAAAAGTCGGTTCCTTGAGAATATCAATAAAAGTGATAAACTTCTAGCCATTCTGATCAAGAAAAAAAAGAGAACACACAAATTACCACTATCAAGAATGGAAGAGGAGGGAGGCGCCTGGGTGGCTCAGCCGGTTAAGTGTCAGACTCTTGACTTCAACACAGGTCACAATCTCACAGTTTGTGAGTTTGAGCCCCACATTGGGCTCTGCACTGACAGCACAGAGTCTGCTTGGGATTCTCTCCCTCTCTCTCTCTCTCTCTCTCTCTCTCTCTCTGCCCCTCCCCTGCTTGCATGCTCCAAACAAATAAGGAAATACATAAATAGACAAATAAATAAAACTTAAGAAAAAAAGAATGGAAGAGCAGGTATCAATACTGCCTATACAGACATTAAATAAATGGTCAGGGAATGTGACAAATTACTCCAAGTCCAAAAATGTAACACTTTACACAAAATGCATGATGAATACCTTCAGAGCTAATTACCAAAACCCACTCTAAATGAAATAGGTAATCTAAACAACCCTACATCTTTACTAAAGAAATTGAGTTGGTCACTGAAAAAATTTTCCAAAACAAAGAAAACTCCAGGCCTAGAGGGTTTCACTGGCAAATCCTACCAAACATTTAAAGAAGAAGAAATACCAATTCTACACAATATCATCCGGAAAGCAGAAAAGAAACACCTCTTTTCCCATATTATGATTTCAGCATTACCCCAATATCAAAAACAGACAATGACATTACAGGCCAATGTCTGTTAAGACCAGTAACTCTCATGAACATAAACGTAATACATAATAAGGATAATGCATCAAAAACAAATGGGTTTCATCCCCAAAATGACAGACTGGTTTGACATTTGAAAATCTATCAATATATTTTAACATAGGAACAGACATTATAGAGGAAAAGTCATATGATCACATCAGTAGACGCAGAAAAAGTATTCAACAAATTTCAAAAGCAAATCCTAATCAAATGTCTCAAGAAACTTGGAACTGAACAGCTCACACAACCTAATAAAGGTCAGAGATGAAAATTCCTCCAGTTCACAGCACCCTTCATGGTGAGAGTATGAATGCTTTTCCCCTAAGTTCAAGAGCTAGGCAAAGATGTCTTCTGAACATCATGCTTTAAATTATAAACTATTTTGTAAATCAAAAAAAATATTTGAAATAAAGAATTCAAACTGTGTCTAATAGCAGAAAACATCATTGTCTATGTAGAATGCAAGGTCAAACATGAAGTAACGCACATTCTTTTAACAGCAATGAACAAGCAGAGTTTGAAGTCAAAAATACAATCCCGCTGACACTAGCACAAAGGAAACAATAATTAGGTATGAAATGTACAAAATATGTACAAGATCAGAGTGATGGAATCAGAGCAAGACCTAAGTAAATGGAGAGATATACCATAATCATCGATTGGAAGACTCAGTATTGTTAAAATGTTGGTCATCTCTGATCTCATCCACAAGTACAACACAGTCTAATCAAAATTGTCAAGCTTTTTGTAGATATTGACAATCTCATTCTAAAATGCATATATAAAGGCACAGAAACTAGAATAGCCAAAACAATTCTGAAAAAGAACAATGTTCAAACACTCAAACTGTTCAATCTCAAGGCTTATTATAAAGCTACAGTGAGCACTGTGGTGCCAGCAGGAGGAGATACAGTTTTATCACTTCTTTAATGCAACAAATAACAGAATCAGAAAGGGACACACACAAATAGAGACAAGTGATTTTTAACAACGGTGCAGAGGCAATTCAATAGATAACCTTTTTAACAAGCGGTGATGGAACAATAGAACATTTGCGAGCATAAAAATAAACATTGCCACACACTGCACAACTTATACTAAAAACAGCTAAAAATCTGTGTGATAGGTTTGCCAAAGAGCTTTTAGATAAAACACCAAAAGCATGACCCATCCAATAATAAATTGATAAATTGGACTTCATGAAAGTTTAGAACTTTCACTCCGTAAAAGACACTGCTAATGGAATGAAAAAAAAAAAAAAAGGTGCAGATGGGGAACCATTTTTTCAAATAACATACATGATCATGTGATTATATATTCTCTCCATAATAGAGAGTTGGGTTAAAACTCAACAACAGCACAAACAATAAATGGGTCACAGTTCTGAGCGGACATTTCACCAAAGAATATCTAGAGACTGCAAATGCACATCGGAAGAGTTATCCGACATTTTTCGTTAGAGAAATGGAAGTTAAAATAGCAGTAAGTTATCACTATACATTTATTAAAAGACAAAAAGAGGCGAGGGAAAGGTACTGCTGAGGATGTAGAATATCTGTAAGTTGGTGGGGATGCAACCCAGCAACCCCACTCCGAGGCATTTACCCAAGCAAGTCGAGAGCTTATATTCACACAAAAACCTGCACGTGAATGTTCATAGCACTTTATCCATAATTGCCAAAATCTGAAAACAAACTAGTTGTCTCTCACTGAGCTAATATAAACCAAACTATGGTATATTCATAACACACAATACTGAGAAATGAAAGGGAAGGCACTTATCGATTGATCTGTGCAACAATGTGGATGGTCTTCCAATGCATCTTTCTGAAAAGAAGCCTAACGAAAAAGCTGCGTCTTGTGTTATTCCATTTATATGGCATTCTAGAAAAGGCCCAGGTATAGGGATGGAGAACATGACCAGTGGCTTTCGGGGACTGGGGAAAGGAGGGAGATTACAATGGGTCAGTGCGAGCTGAGTTCGGTGGTTTTCGACCCCTTCCGTGCGGTGCCGCGAGAGCGTTTGTCAAAACCCTGAGAGCTGTACGCTACAAAGATTTAGTTTTAGTGAAAATATGTTAAAAATCAAACAGGATGTCACAGGAAGTGAAGATGGAATGCAGACTGTGCCAAACGACTGTAACAGTAAAACGTACATCAGAACCATACCGGAGGAGGTGGAGAAGAAAAGGGCTGACTTACGTAAGCGACCTTTGAAAATGTTTTGACCAGACACTGTAAGCTTGAAGACAAAAAGACCCGCACACAAAGCTGGTACTCTAATTGTTAAATTTGGGTGTCACAAGACTAAGGGTTAGCAAATCTGAAATTGCTGTACATGTAAAAAAATAAGTAAAATACAGTGTAGTGATGACAGCCAGGCTTCTCATTGCCAGAGAAAGAAGTTACAATTAAGCAAAGGGGAATGCTCCACAGAACCCTCTGGTAGGAGATTGGAGTTGGAACTAGCTGAAGAACTCATGTTTGTTTTAGAATGTATACAGTTATACAGATAAATGAATAGAAAGATAATTATGTTTATATTTCTACAAGTATAGATTCTGTACACTTGGATTAGTTTGCATACCTTTAATTCATAGCTCTGTCTCAAGGGCCTAGAAACAATGACACGCCAGTAAGAATACACACATGGCTCCCAGATTTCCGTCTTTAAACGTCATTTCCTAATGAAAGGAGCCAGGGCCCCTTGGGTGATGGTTAGTTCCAGGCCTTGGTGATGCACCTGGAACATCTTGCGATGCCAGAAAGCACAGAAGTGCAAAAACGGAGAGGGAAGTGGATAGAAGTATTGTCAACAGGACACAGGCGCCGATCTGAAAAAGACCCAAATGGCCAAAGGCAGAATAATGTGAAAAAAAATGGTAGTTTTGGATTAAAACCCGATGAATAAAACTAACAGCTATGAGCCCAAACTGATGTAAATAAATGATGGAAATTATAAATGAATGGTGATAAAAGGGCAACTCTTGCTTTTAATGAATACACGTAGAGGGAATGTGAGAAATAGATCATTGCCATTAGAACATCAGTGATAGGGGCACCTGGGCGGCTCAGTCGGTTAAGCGACCGACTCTTGATTTTGGCTCAGGTCATGATCTCATGGTTTGTGAGATCTCATCCCATGTCAGGCCCTGGGCTGACAGCATGGATCTCGCTTGGGATTCTCTCTCTCTCCCTGTCTCTCTGTCCCTCCCCCGCTAGCGCTCTCTCTCTCCCTTCCTCCTTCTCTCTATCTCTGTCTCTCTCTCAAAATAAATAAATAAACTTTAAAAAAGCAACATTAGTGATCATTGTAGCAGGCAAGATCCACTCTGAAAAGTAATAATAGTTGGCCAAAGTTTAACAGAAATGAGACACTTGCGTAGACTCAAAGTATCTCCTCCCCAAAATTAATGACTTCGGTGGTTTTAACATATGTTCCCAAAACTTATGACACATCTTGGGAAGGATAGCGTAATTTTTCATATACTTGACCACGAACGGGGCTTCACGACGAGTTTCTTAGGTACAGAATACGGAAAGGAAAAACAAGACCTTTCAGAGTGGAGAAATGTGGCAGACGGCAACTTCACCAAGTGATTGAGGTTTACATCTCCTATCATAAGACTTACTGATACCATGAATGACCTCATATGCTGCAATGTAAATGGCACAGCATTTGTGTGGTATTCATCCCCAAGTCGATAGCTTCAGTCTAATCAAGAAAAAAATATATTAGAAAGAAACCAAATTGAGGACCATTCAACGAGCACCTGACCAGAGTTTCAAGGTTGCAAAAGATAAGGAAAGACTGAGGAAGTTTCAGACTGGGGGAGACCAGGGGGGCATAGCAAGCAAATGAAAAGTGGCACCCTGGATTGGGTTCTCAAACAAAAAAAGGAGAGGAGTAGAAAAACGGATGCAATCCAAACAAAGTCCACAGTTTAGTAAACAGTAGTGTTCCAACATTAATTTCCTAGCTCCGATCACTTTATCACGTTTATGCAAGAAGTTAACACACCAGGGAAGGAATGCTAAATGGTGTTGAGGAACTCTGTACAAAAATCTTTGCAACTCTTTTAAGTATAAAATTGTTTTAAAACATTAAAAAGAGACTCAAGACTGCGAGATAATATTTGGAGGAAACATAACAAAGAGTTATTCTAAATATGTCAGGTGAATCTATATGTTGAAAAGAAAAACAAGCCACTAGAAGAGCAGGCAAGGAAGACACACAAGACATTCACAGAAAAATACAAATGGTTAGTAAATACATGAAAAGATGCTCCGAGAAAAGACTGTAGAGTTTAAGTAATTATTGCAAAGCACCAGTGGTTCGGTTATGGTATGGACACACTGGGATACATTTCTTTGATCACTCTGTGTGTGTGTGTGTGTGTGTGTGTGTGTGTGTGTGTGCGTGTGTCTGTGTGTGCGCACGCGCGCGCACTCACATATCCGTTCCTACGCATTCATGGATACATGCGTACGCACGTTGTGGACATGATTACTACAGACACGTATTCTAAGTTGGTGCATCCAAATGTGGGATTTGTGTGCGTACATGATCATAGTGTTTTGCGAAATTCCAAGTCATTTAGAACACAAACAAGGTTTCTAAAATGGTCGTAAGGTTGCAGAAATTATGAGTGGGCCGAAATTCTGTTGTGAGAGAAGGGGTGGACACGGGTGAGGAAGAGGAACACCCTCCCGGCAGAGCTTGCCAGAGTGACTATTTCCATTCACACTAACTCATTCACACCACTGCATACAGGCCCGGCACACGATTGAGTTCTCAGTAAATCTGAATCAAACCGATTATGGGAGTGAGAGAAGGGAAGAAATGAAGCCTATCACAAAAATAACTACTTAACGCAGAGAAAAACTCGACGATACATGATTTAAGGAAAGGAAAATTATGAAGTTATAAACAGATACTTCTTAGAAATGTTAATAGGTACCATGAGCGTGCTTTGAAACACAAGAAAGGTTTGGATTCTATTTACAGCATTCAAGATGTCAGATTTAGACGAATTTCAGTGGCTCAACCAAACTATACTTAAGGCCATTCTTTTGCTTTATTCTAACTCTGTTTATAATTTTTAATGGTCCTTTAGCATAATTACTGATACAAGTGATCAAATGGAAATGAATGTATTTTTTAAGTTTATTTATTTATTTTGAGACAGAGAGAGAGAGAGAGAGAATGAGAGAGAGAGAAAGAGAGAGAGAGAGAGAGAGAGAGAGAGAGAGAGCAGGGGAGGGGCAGAGAGAGAGGGAGAGAGAGAATCCCAAGCAGGCTCCACACTGTCAGCTCAGAGCTTGACTCAGGGCTTGAGCTCATGACCTGAGCCAAAACCAAGAGTCCGACACTTAACCGACCAAGCCCCCCAGGCACCCCTGAAAATGCATATTTATAGCTTTCATGCTGTGAATATCTTTAGCATAGTTTGGTACACCAGATTTATGTCTTAAAATGAATCTTGATTCCTCTCGATTGGAGATGTGACAAATCTCATATTTATATTCAATGCATGCATGAATTCAGCTATTTGGAAGTTAGTGGATAGAAATCACTGGGCACTGTCTTTGGAACATAATATGAATATTAAACAATTTTTTAAAAGTTCACTGATGATATTGAATTAAAGAAGTGACGCCAGAACTCTGAGTATGTCAATCTTCCATCTGAGAGTAGTATTCCAAAGTCAATTACATAAAATTATATTTATTTATAATATGTATTATATATAATTATATTCATACATTTCTATATAAAAGTAATAACTAAGAGTGCAGGCACGCAAGTGTTGAGGAAATAAATTCTAAGGTAATGGTTACTAATAATAGTGAATTCGGAGTTTTTTTCATATTTATTTGTTTATTTTTGAGGGACGGGAGGGACAGAGAGAGAAGGACATAGAATCCCAGGCATACTGCGTGCTTAGCATGGAGCCTGACACAGGGCTCAATCCCACAACCCCGGGATTGTGACCCGAGCCAATATCAAGAGTTGGGTGCTTAAGCAACTGAGCCACCCAGGTGCCTTGTGAATTCATTTTAGATTTGCTCCCTAAATGGTTACCTGGACTTTAATTTGGTCTTTGTTAATATTTACTGATGCAAAAATTTAATTTGGTATTCAATGATATTTGAAGATGCAAAAATTTGGTATACTATAATTTTTATAGTAAACCTGTGCATATATGGTTTTACTACCAAGGAAATATAGCAGGGAAAAGTGACTTCATGACAAATAACTTGTCTTTGGGAGTAAGATATAAGTATTAATTGTAGATGCTAATAGAACATATGAGTTGAAGTGGTAGGTTGTCAACCAATGTAAGATGCATAAACTCTAAACAACTAGAAAAAAATAAAGAAATTCCATCATCAATTATGAGGCACCTGGGTGGCTCAGTTGGTTGAGCATCTGACTCTTGATGTCGGCCCAGGTCATGATCCCAGCGTTGTGGGATCGAGCCCCATGTCGGGCTCTGCACTGAGCATGGAACCTGCTTGGGATTTTTCTCTCTCTCTCCCTTTGCCCCTCTCCTCTGCTCACTCTCTATCTGTATAAAAAATAAATAAAATAAAAATTTTAACAAGAAAATTCCATCAATTCAACAACAGTTCAGCAATAGTATATATATATACATATGTATATATGTATACATATGTATATATATATGTATGTATATATAATATAAAATAAGATAGCACATTTATAAAATGTTTATGTTTATATGTTTATAAACATATGTTTATGTTTATAAAATAAAACATTCTAGAAATTGTAATAAATGTGAATACATTAAATTCCCTTATTAAAATCAGAGATTTCAAAATAGCAGAAAACAAAGCAAAACATACAAAAATAACACAACCATAAGCTGTTCATAACAGATACTCTTAAAGTGTAATGATACAGAGAGTTTAATAATAAAAGATGGGAAAAGACTTATAAATGAATTGCTAAAAGAATCAAAGGAGAGGGGTATTATACATATCAGACAAAACAGGATTCAAGGTTAAAAAAAAAACAGTGGAAAGGATAAGCAAAGACTTACTTTTCCTTACTTTTTTTTTTTTACATTTTATTTATTTTTGAGAAACAGAGTGAGACAAAGCGTGAGCGGGGGAGGGGCAGAGAGAGAAGGAGACAGAATCTGAAGCAGGCTCCAGGCTCTGAGCAAGCAGTCAGCACAGAGCCCGATGCGGGGCTTGAACCCACAAACCGTGAGATCATGACCTGAGCCGAAGTCGGACGCTCAACCGACTGAGCCACCCAGGAGCCCCTTCCTTACTTTTTTTAAAGTAATCTCTACACCCAACGTGGGGCTTGAACCCATGACCCCGATATCAAGAGTCAGATGCGCTGCTAAGCCAGCCAGGTGCCCCATCAATGGTATCTTCTTCGATAAATAGTGTAATAGATCAAGACGCAATCATCGCCACCAACTTCTATGTACCCAGTTACACAATTTTAAAATTAATTCATATTTTTATTGTGGTAAAAACACTTAACATGTTCCCTCCTAGATTTTTAAGTGTAAAACACACTATTCGTTTTGCAGGTGTGAAATGTTATATGTGTTGATAGGCAATTTCGTACCCCACATCTCTCCCAGCCCCTGGCAGCCACCATTCTATTCTTTGCTTCTGTGAGTTTGACCGTACTCGGTGTCTCATATTAGTGGTCTCACGCAGGATTCGTCCTCCTGCAACTGGCTCATTTCACTCAGCGTAATGTCCCCAAGATTCCTACATGTTAGCACATGCTGCAGGGCTTCCTGCTTATTATAAGGCTCAATACTATTCCATTGTCCGTATCTACTACATTTTCATTACCCATTCACCCATCGACGGACATTTAGGTTGTTTCCACATCTTGGCTATTGTGGATAGTGCTAAATAAATTTACATAAATTTATCTCTTGGATAAATGCCCAGAAATGGGATAGCTGGATCACATAGTTCTATTATTAATTTTTGAGGACACTCCATGCTCTTTCCCACTTTACGTGCCCACCAGCAGTGCACAAGGGTTCCCTTCTCTCCACATCCTCACCAGCACGTTATTTCAAGTCTTGGATTGTGGCCATTCCTAACAGATGTGAGGTGATATCTCAGTGTAGTGTTTCCACTATTTTTTATTTCAGCCATTCTCACAGATTTATGGTGATTTTGCATTGTGCTCTTAATTTGCATTTCCCTCGTGGTAAGCAATACTGAATATCTTCTCATGTGCTTCTTTGCCGTTTGCATATCTTCTTTGGTGACATGTCTCTGCAAGTGTTTTGCCCATTTTTTAATTATGTTGGTTGCTTTTCCACTCTAGAGCTTGGAGAGTCCTTTATATATTCTGAATACAAGTCCTTTGTCAACTATGCAATGTACAAATATTTTCTCCCAGTCCCTATCTTTTCTTTCTTTTTTAAAAATAATGTTTAATGTTTATTTATTTTTGAGAGAGAAATGCAGAGCACAAGCCGGGGAGGAGCAGAGAGAGAGAGGGAGACACAGAATCCGAAGCAGGCTCCAGGCTCTGAGCTGTCAGCACTGAGCCCGACGTGGGGCTCGAACCCACGAACCACAAGATCATGACCTGAGCTAAAGTCGGACGATTAACCGACTGAGCCACCCAGGTGCCCCTCTATCTTTTCACTCTCTTAACAGTGCCTTTCACAGAACACATTTTTAAATTTTGGTTAAGTGTATACATAGGTATTTCATTGCCTTTGGAGTGATTGTAAATGCCACTGTATTTTTAATTTTGGTTTCCAAATGTTCATTGCTAACATATGGAAATACAATTGATTTTTGTGAGTTGGCCTTGTACAATATGACATTACTGAACATACCTACCACTTCCAGGAGACTTGTAGATCTCTTGAGATTGCATATGTAGGCAATTATGCCCTCTGCAAATAGGAACAATATAACTCCTTCCAATCTGTATGCCTTTTACTCTTTACTTTTTTTTTGCCTTTTTTGTTTCTTTGGCCTTCCAGTACTTTGTTGCATATCACATTTTGAAATTACAAATTATGTTTTATCTATCGCTTCATAGGTCAAATGTTTCAATGTTATATTCTTGATATTTGGTTACTTTCTTAATCAAATACAGTAAAATTCAATATATAAATTTAATATAACAGAATGAGTCAGATTTGTCCATAAATAACATAATTTATAATATATCCATCAAATAATTGTATTTTCATTTGCTTCAAATGGCAGGATTATTAGTAGTAAGGGTACGAGATGGAATTAATTAGATGGAGTTTCTCATGTGATTTGCTTGCCTAGTTTCACTTAGAAAGGCAAAGGATGCCTTGGAAATCATTTTCCCATGGTTACAGATGTTTAACTCTCTGTAACAATTGTCCTTTGCGCTCTGGTATTCAGTGGTCATTCCTGTGGCAATAATTCACATCATAAAAGCTCTTTGAAATGCACTGATAATATTTTTCCCTATTAAAGATAAAGAACTTAGGCAAAGACAGAGTTGATGAATGTTATCACAGCAGCAATACCAGAGCAGGTAAGAATCATGCCATTTTATTCACCTGACAGCTGTCTTTGTTTCATGAATAGTTAAATCAAATAATAGCCACATTTAATGAGAAAAATATTTTCCTGGGCTTCATGAACTCCTGTGACCCTATGACAATGCTTCCTTCTATACTCTCCCAGAAAATGTCTTGCATTACTCTTGTTACTTGGCTCTGCTTTGTATGTTTTCTAGCTGTTTGTCTCATCTACTTTATTGCAAACCCCAAAAAAGAGAGAAACTGTTTCTGATTCACCTTTGTTGTATACCAAGAAGCACCAACTCAGTGGCTAGTATATTATACTCAGAAAAAAGTGGCTGAATTCACGATTTATTGTTAGTCTCAGTCCCAAGGAACTAGAACCGTGGTAGCTGAGCTCATGCTATCCATCTTCCATCTACAGCTTCTGATTTGTAAACAACCAATAGGTATAAATTAATATTAAACAGATCACAATTTCCTCCCCAAGTAGATTATACAGTGTGAAAATTGGCTCAGTGTAAAACTCAGAGCTAGATAGGGTGGAATCTGGGAGTCCTCAGTTATTTCAGACCTAGGACCCATTGGCACAGTAAAGTCGTATTTTTTCCCCCAATGGCTTAACTTCGGGTATTTATAGTGGCCAGATTTATTAGCTAATCAGTAAAATTCCACATTCTGATTTTAGAGTCGTGTTTGCATTTATTAGATTGTTCAGTTAAAGTGGTAAATGACTACCTGCCATTTGCTCCTAGGGTCAAAGCAAGCGAGAAAGCAGGAAAGCAGGAAGGCAGGGAGGAAAACAACAAAGGAACAGAGAAAATAAAACCAAACAAAAACATGCTCACTACCATGCATTAAAAATAAGGCCACAGAAGGGGCATCTGGGTGGCTCAGTGGGTTAAGCATCCAACTTCAGCCTAGGTCATGATCTCACGGTTCGTGGGTTCAAGCCCCGCGTTGGGCTCGGTGCTGACAGCTCAGAGCCTGGATCCTGCTTCGGATTCTGTGTCTCCCTCTCTCTCTCTGCCCCTCCCCTGCTCACGCTCTGTCTCTCTGTCTCTCAAAAATAAATAAACATTTAAAAAATCTTTAAATAAGCCCACAGACTTCTTGTTAGTAGGATGTATTTTGCGATGCGTTCCCACAGTTTGTGTGAGTTGGTTGTTTGCACCATTCGTGGCTTTGTGCCCCATTAGCCATGTGGTTGGGTACGCTCTTTCGCAAAGAAATCGTTTACACCTTTGAGTTTAACCTGCGGCCATGAAAGATCCTCTCGACACCTTACAAAGTGGTATGAACCGTACATTTTTGGTCTCATAATGCCCATAATATAGTAGATTGAGCTAAAATACCAGCGACAGAATCCACCATGATTTCTGAATATCAAATACTTTATCGTTCTTTTTTGTCGGTGTGTGATCTGAAAGACTGTAATTGTCTTAATTCAATGTGAAGGGGAATTGTTCCATATTTACTATATGCAAGATGCTATACCAGAGTAAGTATTCAAAAAGGACAAAAGAACACTGTTAACGTAACAGAGTGTATACCACAGTGGCTAATGGTACTTTAGAATCATAGACACTTGTGTTTAAATCTTTTCATTATTATCATTTTAACACTTTATCAGATACAAGTGATATACAAAAAAATGCCCAAAATCAAACCATACAACTTGATAAGATTTGAAACATGTATACACCTATGAAATCATCACCGTCGTAAAGATCCCTCCATCATGCACGAGCTCGCCTAACCCCACATACCCAAACGCAGATCTGCTCTATGTACCCATAGATTATGTGTCTAGAACTTTATATTAATGGAATCACAGAATATGATGCTTTGTTATCTTTTTTTTCAGTCTGTATAATTTGAGATTCATCATTATTGTTGCACATATCAAATGGCTCATTCACTTTTGTGACTGTTTATTCACATTGTTGGAAATTTGGGTTGTTTCCCATTTCGGGCTATTACAAATAAAGCTGCTATGATCATGTTAGCTGAAATAAGTCAGACAGAGAAAAACAAATACCGTCTGACTTCATTTATATGTGGAATCTAAAGCATACCAAACGTATCAAAACCAAGCAAACAAAGGAAAAGCTCACAGATACAGAGAAGAGACTGGTGGTTCCCGGGGGTGGGTGAAATGGCTGAAGGGAGTCAAAAGGTACCAACTTCCAATTCTAAAATAAGTAAGTCCTGGGGATATACTGTGCAGCATGGTGACTATAGTTAATGACACCGTATTGTGTATTTGAAAGTTGCTAAGAGAGCAAATCTTAAAACTTCTCATTACAAGACAAAAAATTTGTAACTATGTATGGTGATGAATCGTAACAAGCCTTACCGTGGCGATCTTTCAGAGTATTCAGATATCGAATCACTATGTTGTACCCATATGTTCAATGTCCATTATACCTCAATAAAACAACAAAAATAAAGGGTGTGGGTGTATCTGTGTGTGTTCATGCTTTTCTTTTCCTTGAGTAAGGACCCAGGAATGGAATGGCTGTGTGAAATCATAAATGCACGTTCAGCTTTTTAACAAAGCGATAAATGGTTTTCCAAACTGTACTATTTTGCATCCAGCTCGGGAATGTGTAAGAGCTACTCTATAGGCCACAGCCACTTGGGGAGGTCAGTCTTCTAAATTTTAGCCATTTTAATAGGTGTGGCAGTACCTCATAGTTTTGATTTGCATTTCCATAATAACTGATGATATTAAACACCTTTTCATGTGCCTGCATTTGGAGATACGTTGTCTGAAAAATTTTCCTTCTGTATATGGCTTCTCTTTTCATTCTCTGGCAGTCTTTTGAAGAACAGAAATTAATTTTAATGAAGCCAAACTCATTAAGTTTTAACTTTTACAGATTTCTTCTCTGATATGCTTTTGGTGTAGAAATAATCTTTCCATTAATCAAGGTCACACAAACTTCCTTCTAAAAGTTTTAAATTTAAAAATTTTTCATTTGTGTCTGTGACCCATTTTGAGTTCATTTTTATATGGGGCTGTGGTTCATTTTTTGCATGTGGATTGACAATTGTGATGGCACAATTTGCTGAAAGGAATGAATGTATTCATTACATTGCCTTGAAACACTTGTAGAAAATCCATTAGCCATATGTGCAGGGTTTCCTCTGGGTTTTTCATTCTGTTCCCCTGATCTATGTGTCTGTCTTTGCACAATGAATACCACACTGTATCTTTACAACGAGTCTTGAAATCAGGTGGGGTGAGCATTCTGACTTTGTTTTACTGTAACAAAACTGTTTTGGATAGTGTAGGTCCCTTCAGTTTCCTTACGAACTTTAGAAGAAGCTGGTCAATTTCTGGCCTAAAACAAACCACACAACAACCTCCCTAAAACAAGCCTGTCACTTCTGAGTTGGCTTTCATTGTTTTTTCTCATTTGGGGTTGTACGTAATTGTTGACCAGATGCCAAATGTGATCTTTCCTGTGAATATTACTGTGTGTCCATAAATTGCAATTTCCTACCAGATACGTGGATGATGTGTCTGCATTAGGTTAAATAAGTTGTTTTTCCAAATTACTACTTTATAAGGCAAATTCCATGCACGTATGATAAAACGTTCTTAAATTTTGTTTTGTTTTTCCCAAGCCGTCCTTGAACCATTTGGATGTGTCCCACAAACCATCATATGCAGTAAGTAAGTGATTTATCTAAAGTTATACAGGTAGCCAGGCGTAGAACACAATGTAAATCTAGTCAGTGTGACGCCAGTAGCTGTGCCTGTGATATTTATACTTTATGGTCTTTCTAGGGGAAGTAGAGACAAAGCTGTGCCTTAAAAAGGATAGTATGATTTGACGGGAATCTTTGAGAAACGAGGAGTAAAGCTTGAGCCAAGTCACAGAAGCCGGGGTGCACAGTTGATGTAGGAGCAAACCCAGTATACCACGTGAGAAAGAGAGAATACAGCACGGGAAGGTGTAACAGCTGCAAAAGCCGGGAAGGCAAGCTTGCGCCACACAGTAAAGGACTTTGCAAGATGGTGGAGCTTTTCTTGAAGATTTCTGAACAGTGGAATGTTACCACCTACCTGTTGTGAAAGAAAGTATCCCTGGCGTTATGAGAAAAGGTAGATTATTGGGGAGAGAGGAGGCGACTAAAGACAGCGAGAACATTTAGGAGATTTTACCAACAGTCCACATCTTAAGTTCCAGTATTTTGAAAATGAGGCAATAGTTGCGAGCAATGGTGCAGAAAAAGAAATGGACGAGGGGTATGGAGTCGGACGGAGGGAGATAATGATGTGGAAGGAAACATAATGTAAAGGTTAATTTTAGGGAAAGAAATCTGTGTATTCAAATGAACACAATGCTCTTTGAGTGAAAATGGCCTTACACGTTTTTCTGTGAATCTACAATTTTACTGGCTTCTATAAATTTCATTTCGATTCCATACGAGCCCAAAGACTTGTTCATGGTTCTGAACTAGTTTTCTAAGGGAAAGATTAACACCATATTGAAAGAGGAATCTTAGCGATTTCAGAGTATCATCCCCCCAAAAGTAGAAAGTAATAAAATGAATGTAAACCACATACTGGAATTGTAATTGTTCCTTATTTAATGGAACAACAAAAATATGAACAAATGTGCTGATAATGAGGATACGTAATGTAGTACTAACACTTGCTTGTTGAGCAGGTTAAAACTTCTCCAGATATATTTCATCTAAAGTCACCGAAATTGTGTGTAATAGTTTTAAAACCACTGAAAAATCGTGTCAATGGGAAATTTTCAATTGTGCTAATTGGAAGCATTGCATATGTAAGTAACTACTATGGTTCGAGGAATTTCAAGACCAAGTGCTAATTTCCTTATAAATGTAACTAAAATAAGATACTTGGAATATGTAATTCGTATCAAACTATAAAAATAAACATGATTTCTAGGGATGTAGAAGTGGTCAAGGTATCCTTCAAGCTTAAGATGATTAAAATTCAATGAGAGGAGGGGCGCCTGGGTGGCTCAGTCGGTTAAGCGTCCGACTTCGGCTCAGGTCACGATCTCACGGTATGTGAGTTCGAGCCCCGCATTGGGCTCTGTGCTGACTGCTCAGAGCCTGGAGCCTGTTTCAGATTCTGTGTCTCCCTCTCTCTCTGACCCTCCCCCGTTCATGCTCTGTCTCTCTCTGTCTCAAAAATAAACGTTAAAAAAATTTTTTTTTAAATAAAAAAAATAAATAAATAAAATCAATGAGAGGAAATGCTTCTTTGTTCACTATAAAGAGTTACTGGACAAAGAACATATAAATATTGTATTTTTTAAATGTTTATTTCTTTTAAGAGAGAGAGAGAACGAGTGGCAGAGAGACAGGGAAAGAGAGGGAGAATCCCAAGCAGGTTCTGCGCTGTCAGAACCCCACGCAGGGCTCGATCCCACAAAACCGTGAGATCATGACCTGAGCCAAAATCAATAGTGGGACGCTGAACCGACTAAGCCACCCAGATGCCCCAGAAATAGGAGTATTTTCTTTTTTTTTTTTTTTGAATGACAAAATCACTTTATTAATCCAAGAGGATGCAAAAAAGCAAAGGTCAAAAGAAGCCAAAAACAAATGGGCCAGAGAGTAAACACACAATAAAATGGTGGATATAAACCCCAATATCCATTAACTATAAATGGACAAAATAGTCCAAAATAAAAGATCAATTTATTAAGGCTAGGTGTTTTTTGTTTTTGTTTTTGTTTTTTTAGCCTTAAACATGCTTAATTTATTATAGGAGTATTTTCGATGTGACAAGTAAGATGTTAGTTTCCAGAAAGCGATGGTCTGTTGGTATGTGATATCCCAACAGATAGATATGGAACCACTATTAGAAGCTGCAGCTTAAAACAACAAAGAAAACACACCAGCAAACCAGTTCAGGAACCAGAAATACAGATAGACAAAGCCAGCCAAAGATAGACTAGGCTGCCCAGGAAGTAGTTTCTTATCATTGAATCATTGCAGGTATTTGAGCACGGGTTAAGGAGTATCTTATAGTGTAAACGCCTTCTAATTTGTAGAGAACTTTAAGCATATTAGATGCAAATTTCTTAACTTCTTACCCAATTACCTGTGAATTTCACCAACGTCAGAGTTCGAGGTGCCCATTCCCATGTTTTGAGAAAATCCACTGATCAGTATTGTTCCATCTCTTCCAAGATTCTGTGTGACTTCTGTCATGTATTTTCAACTTCTCCCTTTATTTACCTTTTCCCTATAAAAACTAAACATGCCCAAAGAACCTCCTATTGTAAAAACAAAAAGAGAAACAAACAAACACAAAGCAAGTCTTCCCAGACTACACAGGCCCTTGAAAGTATTCTACCCTCTCATCTTTGTTTCACAGCCAATGTCCTCAAAAGAATATATGTATTTTTAAGTAAGCTCTACACCCCAAGGTCAAGAATCACACATTCCATTGGCTGAGCCAGGCAGGCACCCCCTGAAAAGAAGATTTTATTTATTTATCTTTAAGGATTTGTTTCTGATTTTTTTTAATTTATATATTTTATTTTTTTTTTTAATTTTTTTTTTAATGTTTTTTATTTATTTTTGGGACAGAGAGAGACAGAGCATGAACGGGCGGGAGAGGGGCAGAGAGAGAGGGAGACACAGAATCCGAAACAGGCTCCAGGCTCCGAGCCATCAGCCCAGAGCCTGACGCGGGGCTCGAACTCACGGACCGCGAGATCGTGACCTGGCTGAAGTCGGACGCTTAACCGACTGCGCCACCCAGGCGCCCCGAATTTATATATTTTAAGAGAGAGGGAGAGAGAGAGACAGAGAGCGAGCAAGCACACAAGTGGGGGAAGGGCCGAGAGAGAGGGAGACAGAGAGAGAATCCCAAGCAGGCTCTGTGCTATCAGTGCAGAGCCCGACATGGGGCTCAAACTCATGAAAAGTGACCTCATGACCTGAGCCTAGATCAAGAGTCAGATGCATAACCAATGGAGCCACCCAGGCGCCCCTGGAAAGAATATTTTTTAAAAGACACCGACTTCCTTAGCACAATTTGGTTTTAAAAAATTATTATGAAATATTTCATATGTATAAAAACCTACAAAAATAGTAAAATATACACCCATATACCCATCAACTAGGCCAAGAAAACACCAGATGAAGCATGCTACACATAGCAGCCTGATCACATGGCCCTTCACCTCCCACCCTGTAGGGCTAACCTCTGTGCTAACTTAGGTGTTTATTATTGCCCAAAGCAATGTCTTCACCTTGCACAAAATAAGTAAAATATCTAGTACAAAGTTCTGGAATGCTTTGTAGGAGATTGACACTACTTGTTTCTGAATATTTTAGTGAAATCCCCCAATGAAGCTCCCAGAGTCTATTTGTACCGTGGGGCGGGGTGGCAATGTGGTTAAGGGTACATTTTAACTACTAACTCAATTTCTTGAATGGTTTTATATCTGTTCAGGTTTCCTGATACTTCACCTCCTCACTTCACAGAATCGTGGATCTCTCCCTAGGACAATACTTAACCTATATGTGTTTTCCCTATAGCCTTACTACTATTAGGCCTGAAGATGCTTCTAGATTATTCTTCCTCCCACTTCCCTAAAACACCCGGTTTTGAATCAAAATATTTTTAGAATATGCCACCCACTCTTCCTCCCTGTGGCAGTAATCTACATATCCCTGGGCACTCCTCCCCATTTCTTGAAGATTTAATTGCCGCCTCACCGACATGCGCTCTCGCGCTGTTCTGGCCATCAAGAGTGATTATTTCATCAACCACACAGATGATCTTCAAAGCAATTCCAACATTTTCACCACTCTTCCATGTTCTTCAATGTCCATCCATTTCCATGGCCATACCCTTGATCTTAGAGTTACCAGTATCTGTGTTCATTCCATAACCCTCTTTTTAAATGTTTATTTCTGAGAGAGAGAGAGAGAGAGAGAGAGAGAGAGAGAGAGAGAGAGAGGATCCATGCGTGTGCGAGGGAGGGGCAGAGAGAGAAGGAGACAGAATCCCAAGCAGGCTCCGCACGGTCGGTGCAGAGCCTGATGGAGGGCTTGAATTCACAAACGGTGAGACGCTGACCTGAGCCGAAATCAAGAGTCGGAGGCTTAACCGACTGAGCCCCTCAGGCGTCCCCATAACCCCCTTTTTTAAGTATCCCATTCTCCAAACTAGCACCTACATAGTTGCAGCTCCTTCTAATTAATACCCAAAGTCCAACAGTCATTCAACTTTATCTGGACATACATTTCACTAAATACACTTTCACTGTCCCTCATCATCCTCATGTCACCATTTTAATCCTTCATCCATTTCAAATTCATGACCCATCAATGTAATCATGTGGCCACATGTGCTCACACACACTCTCCTGGACTTCACTTGCTCAATTTTCCTTCTTCATCTTACTCACCGGGCAAAACCCACGCCCTGGTTAAATTGAACTCCCTCCGCTGACCCTCACGTATCCCCAGGAAACTTACCCTGGCTGAGAAAGAATCCAATCTGCACCGACTGGTCTCACTTTGAGGTGAGAAACACTATCTCAAGTGGGCACGTGCTACTCAACAGTGATGCTAACACATTCACAACTATGCTCATAGAAAACGATTTCATATCTTCTCTTCCTTCCTCCACTTGCTTCCTATTAAAGTGAAAAAATATAGATACAGAAATTAGAAGAGAATTTCCACAAGCTCCCGCCATCAACTTCCTCCCGACATCTGAATCCACACACTCTCCCTTCTCCCCTGCGTTACAGCACATGTGGTAATGGTGGGCCTACGTAGGGACAAGCGTTCCAACTGGATGCTGGATTATCACTTCCTGCCTGTTCTTAGCAATTACCACCTCTCTGTCCTGTATCACCCTTCCTCTTTTCCAAATTCATACAAAAACTTGACACACAGTTCTGTGTGGCTGTTAAGCTGCGTCTCTTTTTAAACAAACACCTCAAAATCGTGGTCTATCTTCGATGTCTCTATTCTTCTCTTGCCATTCTCCTCAATCCACTCTAATCTCTATCCTTTGACCCAAACTGCTTTTATAAAGCTCGGCAGTGACCCCTGAACTGCCGCACCCAATGTGACTCCCATCTTACTTTAAACATCAGCAGCATTTAACACAATTGATCACTCCCTTACCCTTGAAATGCTTTTTTATCGTAGGCTCCCAGAGAACTCTCTCTTTTGGTTTACTGCAAACTCCTACTTATTATTTTGTACTACTTCTTCCTCATCTCTCTGATCTCTGAACTTTGGAGTACTCCAGGGCTCAGGCCTTGATTCTTTGCTCTTTTCTAGTTACACTCATTCCGTTTGTAATCATGGCCGGTATTCTAGCTTTTAATACCGTCTATCCCCAGGACAGATCCCTCCATTGAACTCTTGACCCATATATCCAATGGCCTGTGCAACATCCCCATGTGGATGTCTACTCATATGCAAATCGAAACTTCTTTTCTAGTCCCACAAAACCTGCTTCTTCCACAGTCATTCCCATCTTAGTAAGGGACAACTCTAGGTATACACTGCTCAAATACAAACATTCTGATATCCTTCACTCCGTTTTTATCTCTCATTCTCTGTCTCCCCCACGTCAGAATGCCTTGGAGGCTTTATCTTCTATTTATATCCCAACATTTCTAACTACCCACAATGCTATTACCCTGGTCCAATACACCACCATCTCTTGTCCGGATCTCCTCTATAGTCTGTATTGCTATAGTAACTTCTTTTATTTATTTATTTTTTTTTTAATTTTTTTTTTCCAACGTTTTTTATTTATTTTTGGGACAGAGAGAGACAGAGCATGAACGGGGGAGGGGCAGAGAGAGAGGGAGACACAGAATCGGAAACAGGCTCCAGGCTCTGAGCCATCAGCCCAGAGCCTGACGCGGGGCTCGAACTCACGGACCGCGAGATCGTGACCTGGCTGAAGTCGGAGGCTTAACCGACTGCGCCACCCAGGCGCCCCTAGTAACTTCTTTTAAAAAGTCTGCCTGCATATATCGTTGCCAAACAATGATCTAGGCACAAGCAGCTTGTAAGAGAACAGATAAAAGGGAGGTTAATTACGATTGACAGGATCAGGCAACCCCTCAAGCAGGATGTGGCATCTGGGCTCCAACACTTTCTTTTAAATTAATTATTTTTAATTTACATCCAAATTAGTTGGCATCTAGTGCAACAATGATTTCAGGAGTAGATTCCTTAATGCCCCTGACCCATTTAGCCCATCCCCCTTCCCACAACCCCTCCAGCAACCCTGTCTGTTCTCTATATTTAAGAGTCTCTTCTGTGTTGTCCCCCTCCCTGTTTTTATATTCTTTTTGCTTCCCTTCCCTTATGCTCATCTGTTTTGTGTCTTAAAGTCCTCCTATGAGTGAAGTCATATGATATTTGTCTTTCTCTGACTGACTAATTTCGCTTAGCATAATACCCTCTGGTTCCATCCACATAGTTGCAAAGGGCAAGATTTCATTCTTTTCGATTGGCGAGTAATACTCCATTGTCTATATATACCCCATCTTCTTTATCCATTCATCCACCGATGGACATTTGGGCTCTTTCCATACGTTGCCTATTGTTGACAGTGCTGCTATAAACATGGGGGTGCCTGTGCCCCTTCGAAACAGCGCACCTTTATCCCGTGGATAAATACCTAGTAGTACAACTGCTGGGTCGTAGAGTAGTTCTATTTTTAATTTTTTGAGGAACCTCCATCCTGTTTTCCAGAGTGGCTGCACCAGCTTGCATTCCCACCAACAATGCAAAAGAGATCCTCTTTTTCCACATCCCCGCCAACATCTGTTGTTGCCTGAGTCGTTAATGTTAGCCATTCTGACAGGTGTGACGTGGAATCTCATGGTGGTTTTGATTTGTGTTTCCCTGATGATGAGTGTGTTTAGCATTTTTTCATGTGTCGGTTGGCCACCTGGATGTCTTCTTTGGAGAAGTGTCTATTCGTGTCTTTTGCCCATTTCTTCACTGGATTACTTGTTTTTTGGGTGTTGAGTTGGATAAGTTCTTTAGAGATTTTGGATACTAGCCCTTTATCTGATATGTCATTTGCAAATATCTTCTCCCATTCTGTCAGTTGCCTTTTAGTTTTGCTGATTGTTTCCTTTGCTGTGCAGAAGCTTTTTATTTTGATGAGGTCCCAGTAGTTCATTTTTGCTTTTCTTTCCCTTGCCTCCAGAGATGTGTTGAGTAAGAAGTTGCTGCGGCCAAAGTCAAAGAGGTTTTTGCCTGCTTTCTCCTTGAGGATTTTGATGGCTTCCTGTCTTAAGATTAGGTCTTTCATCCATTTTGAGTTTATTTTTGTGGATGGTGTAAGAAAGTGGTCCAGGTTCATTCTTCTGCATGTCGCTGTCTGGTTTTCCCATTACCACTTGCTGAAGAGACTGTGTTTATTCCATTGGATATTCTTCCCCGCGTTGTCAAAAATTATTTGGCCAATACATTCGTGGGTTTCCTATTTCTAAACCCATCCATTTCTGGGTTTTCTATTCTGTGCCACTGATCTGAGTGTCTGTTTTTGTGCCACTACCATACTGTCTGGATGATTGCAGCTTTGTAATATATCTTGATGTCTGGAATTGTGATGTCGGCTCCAACACTTCTTCATTGTGACTTTGAGCAAGTGACTTAATCTCTCAATGCTTGTTTCCTCATCTATAAAATATGGATACGATCTGCTTCGTAGGGTCATTCGGAGTATTACATAAATCAATGTAAAGTCGTTAGAAGAGTACCTGACACATAGCAATTGTCATGTACTCGTTAGACAGTATTATGAGACGAGCAACGAAATACCAGTAGAGTTTCCATAAGTAGATTATGTGTCAGGACAGTTTATGTAATAAGCATCTTTTGAAAAACATAAATGAATATATACCAAAACCTTGCTATATTTCATCTCTATAATTTATAATCAGTGACAATTTTGATTGAGGCTGTATTTACATTTCTTTTGTAATAAATGAAAAGTGTTTCTTATAATATTAAATTACGTACTCCAGCAGTTACATAGAAGTCACTCTGTTCAATTCATTCAGTACACTGAATAGTTAGTTATATTTCTGTTACCCTAATGATAATTGCTATTATATACAATAGGTATTAATGCATAAGCTTTATGTAAAGAAGACAGATTTTCTCTATTGCTAATTTTATTAAAGTTTGGGGATAGCATAAAACTGTTTAAATAGAAAACAGCTGTTAGAGCATTTTGCTATTTATATTAAGAGCTTGAGTAAAAGTAGGTTTGTGACATCTTGTTTCTTCCCTTCTTATTATTCATTACCATCTACTATAAACCTCAGTACATTTACTTACTCAATCATCTATTGTCGGCTTCCCTCTCCCAAGAGAATGTAACCTCCTTCAGCCCTCTTGTTTTCCATTTTGTCCTCAGCATCTACAACAGTGCCTGGCACTTATAAAACCTCAGTAAATATCTATTGGAAGACTCTATGAATGGCTGCCTAGGTACCTGGAGGAACGAAGAATTCTGAAATTCAGATGAAGCAGGAGGAAACACTGAAGGCCTTGGTAACAATGAGCTGAATGCAACTCATCAAAATCAATGGGTCCAATGATTCTAAATGCAATATTAATATAAAGTCGGCACTCTTTTTTACTTAGGATACGGGGCTTGTCCAGACTCATGTCTCATCTGGAACGTGCATCACGGAGTAAGGAAGTCGTTTTCAATGTTATACCTGTCCTTTCCGGAGTTTATGTTTTTCAAACTTTTTTTTATTTGTGCCTAGGGCAGGATTGTTGCCACAATACAGCAAACCGCTGGAGCGTCTCAATACCCAAAAGTAACATTTCAGAATAGTCATATCAATCACTAGAAAATTTGGTATGTCGTAACGTTTCTTAACCTAGATGTATATTTTCCAAAATGATATTTTCAAAATGTTTAGTCTTTTTTCGAAACAAGTCTTGATATTCAACTCTTTTACTCAGTGATGCCTTTTACATATCCAAAGACATATATATAATCCCAGAAAATGGTAATAAAAAGGGGTTTGTTTGTAGATGAGCTTACACTTCAAGATGTACTGAGCAATTATCCAGGTGTTATTTGGGATTGATTAGGTAATCGAAAAACACAATGAAAAATGGCAAGGAAGTCCATAAGAACAAAACAAAAAAGGAAAGATACAATGCTTCATTCAGTTTCGGAATACATTAAAGAAGTTATTTCAAAGAATGAATAACAAGAAAGAAGTGGTATTACTTAGAGGGGGCTGTTTCAAAGAGATATTTAGCTCTATGTAGGAGGACGTTCTACAGTACATGTCGCACTCGTTCTGCTATCTAATGCCATTACCATTTTCTCAAATAGTGGCCCACTTATCACTGCCATAAATTTATCTCTACTTTTTACCATTGGTGAAAAGTTTGAATAAGCTGTAATGTAAATTTGTTTTCAGTAAAGGGGGCCAGACAAATAAGAAATGAAGTGTGAAACAATAAACATTAATTGACAAAGGCCTTTAATTGACTGAATTCATCAAGAGATAACAAGATATTTTTCCTTTTTCAAAGTTGAATGAGTATATTCTATTCCTATTTATTATTACATATAAATAATGAATTTTTCTAGCAAAAAGTATCAAAGTGCTATATTTAAATGCCTAGCATCTTTATGAATATTGAACATCTTATTATATATCATTGTTATTCATTGTTGATCAAAATGCCATAAATTTACATACATCATGTTCTCACTTTACAAAATTAAGTAGAGAACAAGAAAAATCCATTCTCTAAAATCTACTCCAGAATTAACGAACGCTTCACATTCTCTGTTGATACACTTAAAAATACCTGCATAAGAGGTTGAACAGAAATATGTGGTCAAATCATTTTTGTTTAATCTGTAAGAATATACAAAAAAAAAAATAAAACTTGCTTTTTATTCTTCCAGTAAATTAAAATGTTTTTGGTTGAGGGGCACCTGGATGGCTCACTCGGTTAAGGGTCCGACTTTAGCTCAGGTTATGATCTCGCAGGTCGTGGGTTCGAGCCCCACGTCGGGCTCTGTGCTGACAGCTCGGAGCCCGGAGCCTGCTTCCGATTCTGTGGCTCCCTCTCACTCTGCCCCTCCCCTGCTCATGCTCTGTCTCTGTCTCTGTCTGTCTCTGAAAACTGAATAAACATTAAAATAATAAATAAATAAATAAATAAATAAATAAATAAATAAATAGATTTTTTAAAGGGGGATTTTGATTAAATTAATTGGCATTGGTGCCACATAGAGATGGATAAACCTAAATTTTATACAATACTTTGATCTTCTACCACTGCTAACAAGGCTGGCAAGGGAGCATACTGAACAAGAAGGAAAAAGTATCCACAAACGACTAGAATATGTATTTTACAGGATCCAGGAAACGCAAGCCCTGTGAAATTACGTGCCAGGATTCAGTATCAACTTTACAAGTCAGTGTTAATTTGTAGTTAAAGGTAAGTGGCTTTTTCTTACAAATATTTCATCTCTAGGGGAACCTGGCTGGTTCAGTGAGTAGAGCATGTGAGTCTTGATCTCAGAGTATTCAGCCAGAGCCCCACATTGAGCATAGGGTTGACTTAAAAAAATAAAAATAAATATTTCATCTCTAATGTGTATGGCTCCAAACATACTCGACCATTTCCTTGAAACATGAAACATATACCTACTATGTTTCAGCCATTTCACTCCTAGCGTATGCCCAGGAGAATTGAAAACATATGTTCACACAGCAACTCATATATGAATATTCACAGCAGCATTATTTATAATAACCCCAGAGTGGAAACAACCCAGATGTTCATCAAAAGACAAATGGATAAATAAAATGTGGTATATCCAGGGGCTCCTGGATGGCTCAGTCGGTTAAGTGTCTGACTTTGGCTCAGGTCATGATCTCTCGGCCCATGAGTTCGAGCCCCACGTCGGGCTCTGTGCTGACAGCTCAGAGCCTGGAGCCTGCTTCCGATTCTGTGCCTCCCTCTCTCTTTGTCCCTCCCCTTCTCATACTCTGTCTCTCTCTCTCAAAAATAAATAAAGATTAAAAACCTTTTTTAATGCGGTATATCCATAGAATGGAATAGTATTCTGCCATGAAAATGGAATTAAGTACTGCTGCCTGCCACAGCACGGATCAGTTCTTAAGTGAAATAAGTGAATCAAAAGGAACCACATTTTCTGTGATTCCATTTATCCGGTAGCAGTTGCACTGGGCTGGATGAATGCAGAGGCAGAATGACTGCTAACAGGTATGGGGTTTCTTTTTGCGATGATGAAAATGTTCCGGAATGAAATTGTGGTAATGGTTGCACAACTCTGTAAAGTACATTAAAGGCCACCGAGTTGTGCACTTTAAAATGGTGAATTTTATGGTATGTGAAATACATCTCAATAAAGCCGTATTTAAAAACTAACAAGCGTGACATCAGCAAGATGGTGGAACAGGAGGTCCTCTACTCATATTCCCCCTCGATTAACAATAATTTCCCGGCCATCCATGGACAAAAGTGCCTTTACGGAAACTTTGGGGACCGGGTAGAAGCTGCGGAGCCCTGACGGAGTCCAAGACCGAGGAGAGCCCCGTGGAGAAGGCAGGCCCGCACCCAGGCGGCTGACGTGCCAACGGCGGTCCTGGCTCCGTACCAGAAACGGCTCCCCAGCACCGTACGCCAAGGGACCTGTGAGGAGTCGCATCCGTTTGTTTCTCGGGTAAAAGGCCCACGGGCCCTGTCCGGGTTGTGGACATTGAAGTGGCCTAGGACTCCGCTCCGGCCTGTTTCAGGCGTAGTCTGGGAGCCCCTGGAGGTAAGCCCACCAAACCCGGTGGAACTGTAGATTCTGAAACGGCCCTATAACTGGACTCAAGCCAGACTCCATCACAGCTGCGGTCCATACGTGGTCCTGCCGACCTAGGGTCCTGGCAGGAGACGATCCCGTCTGTGCCAGTGGAGATCCTACCAGTACCCTCTACTCGGCCTCAGACCCTTCTAGCGGCAGTCCACAAGCAATCTCATCCGCCACGGGACCCAGAGGGAGACTGTCATCTGCGTCCCTGGAGATCCTATCATGGCCCTATAACTAGGCCGCACCCCCTCCCACCAAAGTCTGCAAAACATTCTGCCTGTCCAGAGACTCACCAAGTGGCCCAGCAAAAGCGCACCCAGGGACCTGGCAGGAGCCTCTCCCATCTACACAACTGGTAACAGGCCCACGGTCTGACGACCCAACTGTGAACACTGAGGCTGATCCTTGTCCCAGTGCCACCCTACCTACCGAATAAGGTCCTGGAGGCTGTCCCTACAAAGAACAGGCAGGTCTCTCCTGCCTGAGCCACTGGCAACGGGCCTGCCGACCGCAGACTCCACTGTGGACCCATCACAGCCTCAGGATCCAGCAAATGGTGATTCCAGAGGTAATCCCATCTACTTGGGGAAGCAACAGTACACAGTCACACCTGCTACAGGAATCCAGACAATGTGGCATTGGTAAAAGAAGAGACAAACGGATCGATGGAACAAAACACAGTCCAGAAATGGACCCAGATCAATTCAGTCAACTAACTCTTGACAAAGGAGCAAAAGCAATACAATGCAGCAAAGATCGCCTTTTCAACAGATGGCTCTGGAACAACTGGACACCCACAGGCAAAAATAAGAATCTGGACGCTGAACTTCTTCTCTTCACAAAACTTACCTCAAAATGGATCACAGACCTAAATATAGAACACAAAACTATAAAGCCTCCACAAGGTAACACAGGAGAAAATCTAGCTGACCTTGGCATGGCAACGATTTTTAGATACAACACCAAAGGCACGACCCATGAAAAAAGAATTGATAAGCTAGACTTCATTAAAATGAAAATTCTCTGCTCTGAGGAAGACACTGTCAATAGAATAAAATGACAAGCTAGAGACTGGAGAGAATATTTTCAAAAGACACATCTGATAAAGAATGCTCTCCAGGGGCGCCTGGTTGGCTCAGTCAGTCAAGCGTCCGACTTCGTTCGGCTCGGGTCATGATCTCGCTGATAGTGAGTTCAAGACCCGCGTGGGGCTCTGTGCTGACAGCTGGGAGCCTGGAGCCTGCTTTGGATTCTGGGTCTCCCTCTCTCTGCCCCTCCCCTGCTCACTCTCTGCCTGTCTCTCTCAAAAAGAAATAAAACCATTAATAAAAACAATTTTTGTTAAACAATGTTATCCAAAATATACAAAGAATTCTTAACACTGAACAATAAGAGAGCAAACAATCCAATTTAAAAAGGGGCCAACGACTGTCACGGGAAACTCATTGAAGAAGATATGCCGATGGCAAATAGGGACATGAGAACCTGCTTCACATCGTATATCGTCAGGGAAATGCAAATTAAAACGAGATACCAATATACACCCACTAAAATGCCTGAAACCTGCAACACTGACTACAGCAAATACTGGCAAAGATGTGGAACAAGAACTCTCTTTCGTTGCTGGTGAAAATGCAAAATGGTACAGCCCCTTTGGAAGACGGTCTGGCAGTTTTTTACAAAACCAAACGCACGTTTACCGTATGATCCAGCAATCATGCTCCTCGGTCTTTATCCAAAGGAACTGAAAACCTATGTCCACACGAAAACCTGCACAGAGGTGTTTATAGCGGCTTTATTCACAACTGTCAAAACTCGGAAGCAACCAAGGTGTCCTTCAGTAGGCGAATGGATAGACGAACTGGGGTCCATCCAGACGATGCATTATTATTCAGCACTAAAAAGAAATAAGCTTATCAAGCCATGAAAAGACAAGGAGGAGTCTGCAGTGCCTATTACTACGTGGCAAAACCCCATATGAAAACGCTGGACACCGTGTGATTCCAACTCTGTGACATTCTGGAAAAGGCAAAAGTGAGAGAGTAAAAAGATTAGTGGTTGCAAGGGGTCAGAGGAGGGAGAGATGAACAGACAGAAAGACGTTTAAGGTAGGATAGTGAAACTACCCTGTATGGTATCCTGACGGCAGATGCCGCGTCCCGTCATTATAAATTTGCCCAGCCCCACGGAATGCACAATACCACAGGTGAACCCTCACGGAAACTATGGACCGTGGGTGATGAGGACGTGCCAATGTAGGCTCATCCACTGTCCTAAGCGTACCACTCTGGTGAGGACGTTGATAATGGGACAGGCTATGCATGTGGGGGGGGGGGGGGCAGGGCGTACAGAGATCTCTGTACCTTCTGCTCAGTTTTGCTGTGAGCCTAAAACTGTTCTAAAAACCAAGGGAAAACACGGCCGTGGCAAATGGCATGCATCCTGACCATTCAAAATGTAACTGAAATGAACACCAAAGCAACCGTTACTATCCCTAAGGGGCCTGTGTTCTTGGTCACATGACAAGAAGACTCAACAAACGGAAGTCCAAGGTAAATTCCTCATCATGATGGAAAAAAAAAAAACAAAAACATTGTTACTCGCTTGCTAAGGCTGCCATAACGAAGTACCACACACTGAGGGGCTTAAACCACAGAAACGTACTGGCTCCCAGTTCTGGGGAACAGAAGTCCAAGATCAAGTGGTTGCAGAACTGGTACCTTCTGAGCGTTGTGGGGAAGCATCTCTCCCATGCCTCCCCCGGAGCTTCCGGCAGCGGTAGCAGTCGTGGTGGTGGTGGTGTGGGTGATATATACGCACCCCCACGCACGATATATTAATACGTATAAATACGTGATGTGTAACTAATTTCAAAATAAGTGAATGGAGGCCACCTGAGTGGCTCAGTCAGTCAAGCGTCCGACTCTTGATTTGGGCTCAGGTCGTGGTGTCACCGTTGTGAGATCTCGCCCCACGTTGGGCTCCGTGCTGGGCACGGAGCCCGCTTAAGATTCTCTCTCTCCCTCTCCTTCTGTCCCTCCCCCACTTGCTCGCATGCTCTCTCCCTCTCAAAAAAAATAAATAAAAATTTAAAAAATAAAAAATAAAAATAAGCAGGTGTCTCAGTTGGATAAGCATCCAACTTCGGCTCAGGTCATGGTCTCACGGTTCGTGAGTTTGTGCCCCGCGTCGGGCTCTGTGCTGACAGCTCGGAGCCCAGAGCCTGCTTCCGATTCTGTGTCTCCCTCTCTCTCTCTGCCCCTCTCCCGCTCGCGCTCTCTCTCTCTCTCAAAAATAAATAAACATTCAAAAAACTTTAATTAAAAAAAATAAAAATAAGTGAATGCATACTATAATATGTCAGAGTGATAAGTGCTCTGAAGAAAAAAAAAAAAATAAGCCAAATAACAAGGATAGGGAGTATCCACAAGGACTATTTTTCATGAGGTGGATAAAGTCTCTCTGATAAGATAACATTTAATAGGAGACCTGAATACACTGATACCTTAATCTTTGCAAATATCTGCAGGAAAAGCATTCCAGCTAAAAATGAGTGTAATGCAAAATCTTTGAGAAAGGAAACTGTTAGGCAAGTTTGAGAACAGGAAGGAAGCTATTGCAGCTGTAGTGAAATGAACAAGAGGAAGAGTGGTTAAGAGATACAGTCAGAGAGGTCAAGGGGGGGGGGCAGATACCATGCTACCATGAGAACACGACATGAGAAACTATGAGAACACAGTAAGGATGTTGGAGTTTGTTCTGAATGAGACAGGGAGCCACTGGAGAATTCAAAGCAAAGATGTGGCATGAGCTGTTTTATGTTTTCAAAGGGTCACTTTCGCTGTTCTGGGAGATGAAAAGAGGAGAAAAAGCAGTCAGGTGGTTCCCATACATGTTCGTAAGTGGTGATTTACACAAGGGTGTCGTTGGTATAGTTGGTGAGAAATGTTCAGAATCGAGAGATATTTTCAATGTATAGGTGGTAAAGTCTGTCAGATTTATTACAAAATCTGAGAGAATGAGGGAAACCAAGAATGACACCACCATTTTTCTGCCTAAGTACCTGGAAACGTGGAATTGGCATTTATTGAGATAGAGTAGGTTTACAGAAGGAACTGGAAGCTTAGCTTTGGATACAAGTTTGAGATGCCAATTAGACATCTATGTCGACAGGTAGAGTGGACCTTCGTACATAAACATCTGGGTTCAGGAGAGAACTCAGGGGACAGATGCACACATTTGGGAGACCTAAGTTTACAGATATAATTTCAAACATGGGACTAAGTCACCTAGGATTATGTGCAGACAGAAGAGAGCATAGGTCCACAGACTGCCTTTATTTCTTCACCATTAAGAACTCTGGAAGAAGATAGGGTGCCTGGGTGGCTCAGCCGGTTAAGCGTCCGACTTCAGCTCAGGTCATGACCTCACGATTTGTGAGTCTGAGCCCCACATCGGGCTCTGTGCTGATAGCTCAGAGCCTGGAGCCTGCTTCAGATTCTGGGTCTCCCTCTCTCTGCCCCTCCCTCACTTGTGTTCTTTCTCTCTCTCTCTCTCTCTCTTTCTCTCTCAAAAATAAGTAAACATTAAAAAAAATTATTTAAAAAAAGAGCTCTGGAGGAAGACACGGCGTTAACAGATGAGACTAAGAAGCATGCTCACGGCGGTAGGAGGAAATACAGGAGATTGACGTCCAGGAAGCTAAAAAACTGTTTCTGGAAGGTGGGAATGAGCAAGCTGCGTAAGAGTAGCAAACCAGGTCTCGAGGTTAATTCTCCCAGTATACACAACTACACCCTGCCGAAAAAAACTGTGTTCTTTCATGGATAGCTCCAAAGCTATCATGCAGTAGATTCTAGTGGGTGCATTAGGCCTGCTGTCATGATTCTGACCAAACAGAGAAGGCATGAAAAATGGGATCAGTCTGATTCAGTAGGAATCATCTTTTAGAGCTTTGGTATAACTATTTCCACGGGTGTTTCCCAGCCTCAAAACCACAGGGCTGACCTGTAGGCTTCATGGTCAACTATCAACCAGAGCAGTCAATCCTCACTGGCCAGCCTAGAGACTTCTGCTTTACCGGGTGACCTGGTTATAATAATAATATTTAGATAGGACTTACTACATTTCACATACTATTTTAATCACTTCATGTCAATTAATTCAATCCGTCAATAACCTACCTTTAGGGTAGATACTATTTGGCTCAAACATGCGAAATTGCTGAATATTTTAGAGGTTAAAAAAGACGCGAGCACAGAGAGGTTATGTCAAACACCTAGTATATATATACAGCAGAGCTCTTAGGCCAACACCGGGCTCCAGAGTTCATACCCTTTCCATTGCTCTAGTCTCCCATACTTACCACCATTTGGGCCTCGAAGTTTCACCGTCCTGTGACCATCCTAACCTCCACATGCATTACAAGTGTTTATTCCTATCCTCAAGTTTCCTGAATGAGAGTAAATGTCATATTTTCAGGTCATTTTACTGAAGGGGAACAAAATTTGCCATTACAAAATATTCTTTTTTGGCATAAGGGTTATTTTTAGGCTGGTTATTTTTAAGAAACAGCAGACACAGGACAAGCTCAGAAAACCAGGTTGAAGTTACCCTTTTAGGGGCACATGTACCCCAGTGTTTACAGCAGCGCTTTCAACAATAGCCAAATTATGGAAAGAGCCTAAATGTCCATCAACTGACGAATGGATAAAGAAGATATGGTTTATGTATACAATGGAATACTACTTGGCAATGAGAAAGAATGAAATCCTGCCATTTGTAGCAACGTAGATGGAACTGGAAGGTATTATGCTGAGTGAAAGAAGTCAGTCAGAGAAGGACAGATATCATATGTTTTCATGCATATGTGGAATTCAAGAAACTAAACAGAAGACCATGGGGGAACGGAAGGGAAAAAAACAGTTCCAAACACAGAGAGGGAGAGAGGCAAACCATCAGACTCTTAAATCCAGAGAACAAACTGAGGGCTGATGGGGGGGGGTGGGGGGAAGGAGGGAAGGAGGGAGGGGAGGATGAGTGATGGGCATTGAGGAGGGCACTTGTTGGAGAGAGCACCGGGTGTTGTATGGAAGCGATGAATCACGGGAATCTACCCCCAAAACCAGGAGCATCCTGTATACACTGTCTGTTAGCTAACTTGACAATAAATTATATTAAAAATTTTTTAACTTCAAAAAAACTGTAAAAAAAGAAGCTATGCTTTATAAGTGACACGTACATGTACAAGGGACATCTTCACGTGGAGGGGTGTCTCTTCTGCACGAGGAAGAAGAGGAGGACAGTAAATCTCTAGAAAGTGTCATCATTGAAGGAGGTGACAACACAAATCTGTGTCACGATCACACCCTTGTTTGTCGGCTTTTCCTGATAACTTCTCCTAACTGCCTCCCTACCCCTCTCATTTGTCTTAAGCCGGAGATGGTATTTAAGGCCGTGGCTTGGGCCATTTCAAGGAGTTACTCGATTCTCCTGGGTCTCTCCCATGAATACAGGAGGTATACATGTGAGTAAACTTCAGCTTGTTTTTCTCCTGTGAACCTGTTATTACCATGGGGGAGGGGTCTCATTCAAGAAGCTAGGAGGGTCGAAGGAAAATTATTTTCCTCCCTCCCCTACATTTACCAAGACCAATGCCAGGTATTTCGTAACACTTAAAATTTTGGGAGACTAGAGAAAAATCCCACATCTGAATCACTGAAAGTTCTTCGAGGCAAATCTGGTTCCTTAAATCGATTATGTGTCCCCTTGGACATAAATGCACTATTACTGTTTCATATGTCAATTTTCAGCCTGGGGAATATTTCTATCGGATTCATTTTCTACTCATAATTATCTTTGACTATTTTGTTTCTTGTAACATTTCAATCTATTTTTTCTGTTGGCACCATGCAAAACAACCCTGGCATACGGAACACGTGTTCATTTTATTATCCTAGATTGATTCTGCACATAGCTATTTATGGCTAGGTCATGTTTTAATCTCTTTGAAGCCATGTTTGTGTTTCAGGCTCTTTTTATCTCATGGATACTTTTTTTTCTAAAGCTTTCGATTTACTGCTCCTTTTGCCCCTATTCCACAGGAAACAGTGAACTCAAGGGAGCTGGCTAAAAAAAGTCTAACCCACTCATTAAGTCCCATTACCTAGGAAGACAATGTAACTGATTACGGAAGATAACATTTTTTATGCTTCTTAACAACCTGGAAGCTTTCAAATTTAGAAGCCAAGAAAGAAAGTGAACTGAAAAGTTAACTACATGTTGGAAGGAAAGTAAAGAAAACAATAACTCACATCAATTCATCTTAGGATACTCTTGAGGTCAGATGACTATCACTGAAAAGTGATTCATTTTGAGCAAAGCTACCATTTTATTAATCATTTACTGTGTGACAGGTACTTCACTAACATCCTCTCATTTAATCTTAAAAATAACTCTGGTAGGTAGGTATTATCATCCAATCACAAAGAAAAGGAAAACGCTAATTCGAAGGGATATATGCACCCTATGTTTATTGGAGTATTATCTACAATAGCTGAGATACAGAAGCAACTTGAGACCTAGATAGAGAAATGGATACGGAAGATGTATACAATGGCATATTACACAGCCATAAAAAGGATGAGATCGTGCCATTTTTGAAACAAGGCAGACCTAGAGGTACTATGCTAGGCGAAGTAAGTCAAGACTGAGAATGTCAAATACTGTATGATTTCACTCACATGTGGAATCTTTTTTAAAAAATGAATGAAGAAACAAAACGCAGAACCAGACCTGTCAACACAGAGAACAAACTGAGGATTGCTGGGTGGGGGGTGAGCAAAAGGGGTGAAGGGCAGTGGGAGATACAGGCTTGTTACGGAATGAATAAGTCACAGGAACGAAAGGCAGAGCATAAGGAACACAGTCGATGATATTGTAATTACATATGGTCGAAGATGTAGCTATGCTTGTGATCACAGCATAATGTTTAAACGTACACTATGTTGTGCACCTAAAACTAATGTAACACTGTGTGTCAACTCAACTCAAATAAAAAATTGATTTAAAAAATGAGAACACTGAGGCTCAGAGACATTAATAACACACTCAAGAGTACACAGCTAAATTAGAGGCGGCCCATTATCTTAGCCTTTATATGACTGAACAAATAACACTTCTTGGTGAGGCCTTCACTACCACACTTTCAATGTTTTTTAATGTTTATTATTTATTTTTGAGAATGAGGGACAGAGCGTGAGCAGGGAAGAGGCAGAGAGAGGGAGACACAGAATCGGAAGCAGGCTCCAGGCTCCGAGCTGTCAGCACAGAGCCTGACGCGGGGCTCGAACCCACAAACCGTGAGATCAAGACCTGAGCCGAAGTCGGACGCTTAACCAACGGAGTCACCCGGGGCCCCCCACGTTTTTTTTATAAGTGTTTTTTCATGTTTAAATTATTTTTAATGTTACTACAACTCTATTTAAATTTGTGACCACAGCCCCTCGGCACACTTTTTCCCTTCCACGGATTTATATTTATCCATAGAATTTATTAGCATCTAAAGTACTATAATTCATTCATTTATTCCATTTGTTGGCTGTCTCCCTTCTCTACAAGGTCAAGTCCATGAGGGCAGGGATCCGCATATTGGATTTTAAACGTGGGGGGATTATTTTCGTTATAGCCTCCTCTGAGCACTTTCCTTGCCTATTGAACCGGCCACCATAAACCAGTAAAAACAATGTACTTCCTCACCGTGAATCAGATAGCCTACTTTCACAAACAGGTTTTAGAGAATAAAGAGGGAAGAAAAACAGTCTCTTTTTCCTGATAACTACTAAGTAGCCTGAGAGAATGGGGATGCTGTTTTGTTCCTGGTCTACATTGACGGGACTGTTTGAGGGGTTTTCTTGGCTTGTTTTGTTTTTGAGAATGAGAGAGTGCGGGGAGGGGCAGAGAGAAAGGGAGAGAGAGAGAGAGAGAGAATGAGAATGAGAATGAGAGAGAGAGAGAGAGAGAGAGAGAGAGAAACCCAAGCAGGCTCTGGGCTGTCAGAGCCCCTACGCAGGGCTCAGACTCAGGAACCGTGAGATCATGACCTGAACCGAGATCAAGTCGGCCGCTTAACCGACAGAGCCACGCAGGCGCCCCAACAGGCACTATTTGCTTTTGAGGCAACCACAATAGATAAGCACAAAGGAAGCATACTGCACTGCGGTCTAACCGCAGGGCTTTGCAGAAAGCACACCAAAGGGCTGCCTCGCACACGGACCCAAGGGTGTGATACATTGAACCCAACTTGGCTAACTTTCCTAACTGGGAGCAGCCCATGAAAGAGCCTTCACCAGTAAATTTGCCAGAAATACGTTTTGTCAGAAATAAATCAAAAGGGTAAAACACAATAATAAAACGTTCTAGTTGACAAAACAGAAGATTTAGACTTGGTTAGAGGTCTTCCCTCTAAGGTGAGAGAGTCAGGAAAAGACAAATAAATCATAAGCATAGGGGTCATCCTGGGAACAGAAAATAAGCTCATCTTTCCGAGGTCGAACAGAAAGGGTTAAGGGCGTGTTGAGGTGGGAAGAAAGGAATCTGAGGGTCCTTGTAGATCCGACTCAATCCCCTCTGGAGGTGGCCGAGGACATCGTCCGGTGAAAGCCAAGGGCAGGCTGGCCTCAGGTATTCCCCTCGCCTGTTTCCGCACTTATAATAGGCAGTTGATGACTTTGGCATGCCTCCCTGCCAGGATTTGCGTGAGGCTCCAGGACCCCACTGCCCGAAGAAGTTTTCACAGGTTAATGCATATTTCACATGAAGACAACGAGCGGTCCGTTCTTTTCTTTAGGAGCAGCAAAGGAAATACAGAATTTCCCCAGAGGGTAATTCATTATTCGACAACCGTAGACTCCTAATTCAGGGGCGGCAGGTCCCAGTAACCTTGGATAACAGACGAGAGTGTTAAAGAGAGGATCTAAGGCACCGTCATCATCCCGGATCTATACATCTGGGGGAGGACGAACCCCCAACGAGGGGCTTCCGGCTGCCACCTGCCGAGAAACTGTCTTGTCCCTGTGGGCTGACTGCTGGCGCTGCGGGTGGGGTAGGATATACAGGCTCGGTGGCAGCAGGCAGGGCTCCCAGGCACGGGGTACTTGTTCTTCACTCACCCAGAACTTTCCTCTCCTGCCTCACACAAGCTGAACGGGGGCTCGACAGACAAGAAGTAAGCCTGGCAGGTGCGAGCTGCAAATAAAATAGCCACTATCTATTTTTAGACTGAAGCTATATTTGAGAAAACACTGATTTCCTCTTTTGTTTTTGCAAACAACCCGCTTCATCCTGCCAAGGTTGAAACCGGTGCTTAAGTAACGCAAGAAAAAATGACAAAGGAGACAATGCTTTGTGTCCCCATTTCAATTTCCTGAGGAAGGAAAGGAGTAGTGTAGTAAGAAACTATCGTAGAGGGAGCGATCGTAGGTTAAAATCGGTTCCAAAGTCCACTTTTACTTTCTTCCTCCTGCTGTCTTTGGAGCCGACTATTGAGGGCTTTTGGAGGACTCACTGCACACTGCAGCACAGCTGGGGTCCGATGGGTCAGTCCGTCTCCTAAACCCTCCAAACTCCAAACGCTACTATGAGATCCATCTCAGCACGTTATCACCGCACGCCTCCTTCTCAGGACTTTTGTACTTGCCTTTTCCTTCGGGCTTACAGTTTCCTGAGGTCAAGGATCATATAGATAGAGACTAAGCGCTTGATGAATCAAAGAACATTTCTGATGGAGCATCCATCAGATTAAGCAGATGTAAAGGAAAACCAGAAAGCAGTGGCCGGAGTGGATCGGTTCACGACAAAGGGAAGGAGGAGTGCAGTGGACCCATGTGAGGGGATCCTACACGAAAACGCAGAAGAAAGAGAAGCCGTCGTTTAGGAATACTTAGTACGCGAGGCAGACACGATTCCCACTCTTGCTGCGTCTCCGATGCAGAGGATGAGACGGGCATCAGAACGGCCCCTTGTGATGATGATGATGACGATGGCAACAGAGACTACGAAGAAATTCACGGGGCCATATGAATTTTAAGCAGAAGGACCTGAGCCAGTCACAAGAATGAAGGATGTCTTCGCAGAGAAATTTTTTTTTCAGCATAAAAACTGGCAGAGCTGAGTTGCAGCTCACTAGGTTAGGACATGCACGCGTCAGGGGATGAGGAACCACGGAACGTTTGCCCAGAACTTAAAGATTATGGTGCGGGAATGCAGGAGAGGGCTGCACAAGCACACGCTTGAGAAGGAGCCTGGTTGACAAAGAAGTCTTGGCGCCAGCTGAAAACACGAGGCTAGGCACGCATATTCACACACCGCAAAGCTGTTTCACTGCCATCGTTAGCACAGCCAACAGGCAGCATATTGGTTAAGGGTGTGGATTCTAGACACAATCAGAGCTGGCAGACCTTGGGTAAGTCACTTAACTCTTCAGGTAACAACTTCTTTGTAAACGGAGGGGTGTAAGAGTGCTTCCTCGAAGGTTGCCGTGGGCACTAAATATGTTACTATACAAAAAGCACTTAGAGCAGGGGCGCTTGGGAGGCTCCGTCGGTTAAGCACCCGACTTCGGTTCAGATCAGGATCTCATGGTTCACGGGATCGAGTCCCGCATTGGGCTCTGCACTGGCAGTGTGGACCTACTATAGACCCTCTGTCTCCCTCTCTCCCTGCCCCTCCCTCACTTGGCTCTCTCTCTTTTTCAAAAATAAACAGTTAACAAAATACATAAAAAGCACTTAGAAAAGTGCCTAGAGCATTCTAAATACTGAATAAGTGTTAGCTGCTATTATTTTTGTTACTATCGTTCGTTGCTATGCTACAAGCCCAAAATTAAATTAGGACTAAGGTAGTGATAACACTAAGAAGTGTTTACAGATTTGTTCACGGCTAAATGTCTTGTATTTTGCTTCCATGTAAGAGGAATCCACTTCGATGCCCAGAGATCGTGACGCAGCATGGTGCAAAAGAAATTTCCTGGTAGACAGATAAAGTTGAATGGTGATGGCCCGGGAAACTGGGGACAGGGAAGCGTCCCGAGTGCCATGTACTGTGGTAAGAAGTGTCTGAGGGAGCAGACGCTTTACCTCATCAAGTGGACTTCACATGTAAGAAGCCTAATGGAGGGGCCCCTGGGGGGCTCAGTCGGTTGAGCGTCTGGCTTCAGCTCAGGTCACGACCTCACCATTCATGAGTTCGAGCCCGGCGTTGGGCTCTGTGCTGACAGCTCGGAGCCTGGACCCTGATTCTGATCCTGTGTCTCCCTCTCTCTCTGCCCCTGCCCTGCCCACACACTGTCTCTCTGTCTCTCTCTCCCCAAAATAAATGAACATTACAAAAAGAAAAGAAAGGCCACCTAATGGAGAGGAAGGGGGAAACTCAGAAGAACCCCTGAAGCAGCCATAAGGCAAAAAGTCAGCTTTCAATTAATGCCAGACACAGAAAGTACACACACCAAACGAGAATTTTTCTGCTTCCTTTACCTCTTCTCAATGCTTGTACTCCCACCGTGGAAGAGCCAGAAATACGGCTGGCAAGATAGAGGAAAAAGAATAGAAGCTGTCGGCGGGAAAAGCCACAAGCACTCTTGCCTGCCCCAACTTCAGGCTTCCTTTGGGAGCGCAGCAGAATCCGCGGGACTGAACGTCTGATTGAAAAGGCGACTGAAGACATGGCTATTATGTTGGGCAGGGCGTTGTAATTCTTAACCCGAGAGTGGTTCTACTCCCTTGGTTTGGTTTTAGGTGAAGTGATCAAGAAACTGTATTATGTAGGAATGACCAGAAAAACCCGGCCTTTTCTGCAGCAGGGGAAGCACCAAGGCCACAGAAAAGACTTAAAGTAACAGCGGGAAGGAAAAAATCTTTTCTTTTTAGGTACATCCTATGAGTTTTGCTTTCTCATTATAATAGCTACACATAGATTCTATGCACTATTGGCGGGGGGGGGGGCTGTGGTTGCTAAAATATTACAAAATACAGGTAGTTACAAAAGCTAACCACATGGTCTACTGACAGAAAATGTGACCTAATTTTAAAAATAGGTATGGGGGTGCCTGGGTGGTTGAGTCCATTAAGCATTCAACTTCGGCTCAAGTCATGATCTCACGGTTCCGGAGTTTGAGCCCCACGTCGGGCTCTGTACTGACAGCTCGGAGCCTGGAGCCTGTTTCAGATTCTGTGTCTCCCTCTTTCTCTCTCTCTGCCCCTCCCCCACTCACGCATGTGCTCTCTCTCCCTCCAAAGTAAATAAACATCAAAAAAAATTGTGAAGGTCTGGTAACATATATATATATATATATATATATATATATATATATACATATTTGTAATAATATATATTTTTAATGTCACACTTTAAGCCTTAGTTTGAATGTTTATTCATTTATTTATTTAATACAGTTTTATTTATTTGAGAGAGAGAGAATACACGCACGCATGAGCAGAGGATGGGCAGAGACAGAGAGCGAGTGAGAGAATCCCAAGCAAGCTCCACATGGTCAGTGCAGAGCCCGATTCGGGGCTCGAACTTACAAACTGTGAGATCATGACCTGAGCTGAAGGTGGACGTTCAACAGACTGAGCCACCGAGGCGCCCCTATGTATTTAAGGAGTCGCCATGCCCAGCATAGGGCTTGAACACATGACCCTGAGATCAAGAATCAGATGCTCTACCGACGGAGCCAGCCAGGCACCCCCAACAAATGTACTTTTTTAAACATCACTGAAATTGCCCTTGCTTCAATAAACAACTTGGGCGAGACATTTCTATGAAGTTACTATGTCAAGGCATTCTGGAATTATCTGAATATTTTCCTTCATATTCATTAACCTGTTTTCCATAAATCTGCATTTTCTCCAAGGACTCATTGTCCCTAACCTCAATTCTGTAAGTGGCTGAGGAAAAAGAAAAGGACAGTAGCAAAATTAAATTCATCCGTGTGCAACCAAATACCAGCTTCCTGTAACAGAAGTCAATGTTTGAGCACCTGCAGACTAAAGGCTCTTAACCCCTTTTGAACAACGAGCATTTGGTACAAATGCAAACGAATGTGTGTAATAGGGGCAAAAGCAATATAGTTGAGGGGCGGCACACGGTGAACCTGGAAGGTTGGAATGAGTCCCGCCTTTGGGGATATGGATAAGAAATTAGCACTAGATCAAAGCATGGGAAGAGGATACACAGAAGCCCTTTGTGGTTTTTAACACATCGGTTAATCCATCATTCCTAATATAAGGGGCGGCATCTAATGCCCCTTATGCAAAGACTCCTATGACAAATTCCTCTAAGAAATGAAAACTAAAAGTAAGCCCATCCAGGTGGGGAAAAAAAAAAACCAAAAAACCCTGACGTTATGTCTCCTGCTACCAATAATGGAGCTCCGGAACCCATCGCATTTCCAGATTGGCCCTGGCCTCTGGAGAGCACAGAGCCAAACTCTGAATGATTGGTACGACTTCCTCATTCAGGAGTTCTGGGTCTTGTTTCTGTCCTCTCCTCTAACTACTTCTTGGTTTCTGCCCCCTGTTGTGTTAAGTATTTCTGACTGTACTCCACCTGTATCATCATTGTAAGTCGTGTGGAGTCCCAATCTGGCAGCAGGCAAGATGTGCACGAGTCAGTCCATAGAGGAGGAAGTGATCACTTTAGGTGTGATTTGGGGACACACAGAACAATCAATTTAGTGTGCAAAATGTATTCGGAAGGCTTCTCGAGAACTCTCCTCACTGGCTCCAAATGTTTCGTCTGCCTGGTATCATCCATTTTCCAGTCTCTCTTCAACGAACTATTCCTTTGGAATACCAGAGCAGTCGATAATGTTATGTTGTTCACTTTCAAAGCCTTACGCTTGTTAAACAAATATAAAACCAAAGCCTCGAGAAATAAGCAATGTGTGCTGAGATCCCCGCATAAGCCCCCAGGAGCTTGCCGCACCAGACCCAGCACCGCATCCCAGCCCGAGCAACACTGGATATTCACACGCAAAAGAGTGAAAGTGGACCCTTGTCTTGCAACACTCACAAAAATGAACTCTGAATCTATTAAAGACTACAATGTGCGACCTGAAACTACAGAAGTCCTAGAAGAAAAGGGCGGGAGGCTCTTAGAAATTGGTCTTGGCAGATTTTTTGGGGTACGCCAAAAACAAAAATAAACAAGCACGACTAAAAAACTAAAAAGCCTCTGCACAGCAAAAGAAACAACCAACAAAATTAAAAACTACAGAATAGGACAAAATATCTGCAAATCATACATCTAATAAGGGGTTAGTATCAAAAATGTGTAAGGAGTTTACATAATTCAATAGCAAAAAGCAATCTGATTTAAAAAAAAAGAGGGGGGCGCCGGCGTGGCTCAGTCGGTTAAGCATCCAACTCTTGATTTCAACTCAGGTCGTTCGCTCACCATTCGTGAGACCGAGCCCCACATCAGGTGTGCTGACAGAGTGGGGCCTGCTTGGGATTCTGTCTCCCTCTCTCTGTACCTGCCACCCTCTCTCAAAAATAAATACACATTGGGGCACCTGGGTATCTCAGTCATTTAAACGTCTGACTTTGGCTGAGGTCATGATCTCGTAGTTCATGGGTCGGAGCCCCGTGTCAGGCTCTGTGCTGACAGCTTGGAGCCTAGAACCTGCTTCAGATTCTGTGTCTCCCTCTCTCTCTGATCCTTCCCTGCTCGATCGCTCTGTCTCTGTTTCTGTCTCTCTCTCTCAAAAATAAATAAAACATTAAAAATTTAAAAAAAATAAACATTAAAAAAATAGACAGAGGCACTGAATAGACATGTTTCCACAGAAGACATACAAATAGCTAACAAGTACATTAGTGTTCAACATCACTAATCATCAGGGAAATGTAAATCTAAGCCCCAATGACATATCACCTCAACCTGTTAGAAGGGCTATCATCAAAAACACAGGAGATAACAAGTATTAACTGCGATGCACACAAAAGAAACCCTTGTGCACTGTTGGTAGGAATGCAAATTGGTCCAGCCACAGTGGAAAACAATGTGGGGATTCCTCCAAAAATTAAAAATAGGACGACTACATGATCCATTAATCTCACTTTTCAATATATATACATATATATATATATATGTACATATATATATGTATATATATAGGAAATGAAATAATTGTCTTGAAGAGTTATCGGCACTTTCTTCTTTTCTATTAAATTTTATTTATGTATTTTGAGAGAGAGAGTGAGTGAGCAGGGGAGGGGCAAAGAGAGAAGGAAAGAGAGAGAATCCCAAGCAGGCTCCTCACTGTCAGCACAAAGCCCGACCCAGGGCTCGAACCCACAAAGCGTGAGATCGTGACCTGAGCTGAAACGAAGAGTCGGGCACTCAACCGACTGAGCCACCCAGGTGCCCCTTCTCTTTTTTCTTAATACAGTATTTATTTGTCTTCCCTCTGTCAAACCCTGAGCCAACCGCTCTGCCAAGGCTGCCTGGGGAGGTATAGGCGGAACACCCGTGCAGACGAGACACAGGACAAGGACCTACAGCAGGTGGAGGCGGCTCCTTTCCACGGCCACGAGGATGAGGAAGGCCACCGTCAGACACAAGAGCCCAAGTGCCCTCCGAGAGGGCAAAGCCCAGAATGGCATAGGACACGAGCCGTTACTTCACAGAGGGCTTCTCGTCTTCTCACCCAAGACGAGGCTCCCAAACGCAGTCCCGATGCCAGCCCCGGAGCCAGCCACCCCCGCCATGGCGGCCCCAGCCCCAACGAACTTGGCCGCTGTGTCGACGTCCCTCGAAAGGGCCCTGGTTCGGAAGCTGCCGCTAGGAACAAGCGAGTGAGATCAGGGGACGTGAGGCCTTGCCGAGCGGCTGAGGATCTGATCCGTCAGCGTCGGGGTGATTTTAGCACCACCGAGGACAGTGATCCGCTCAACACCTGGCAGGTGCTAACGAGGAGGGCGAGGGGACCAAGCAGGCACCGCGTACTCTTTCAGGGGACGAGGGACCGCGGCAGGGGAGCCACTCCCGCGCAGAGGAGACGGAGAGCGAGACGTCTGGGCTTCTACGTGCACTGTGGCTTTGTGCGCGACACCCAAGACCTGCAAACAACCCAAGTCGGCCAACAGATGAATGGACGAAGATGTGACAGCTATACGTACGCACACACACAAAGGGAAATCCTACCGTTTGCATTATGCTCAGCGAAAGAAGTCAGACAAAGACAAATACTGCATGATCCCACTCATATACGGGATCTAAAAAGTTGAACTCAGAAAACAGGGTAAACGGGTGGTTCCTAGGGGTTGGTGAGGGAAATGGGGAGATGTTGATCGAAGGGTACAGATGTTCAGTTATAACATAAATAAGTCCTACAAATCTAATGTGGGGCATGGTGACTACAGTTACCAATACTGCATTATCAGATAAAAACCACGATGAGATACCACCTCATACCTGTCAGAATTGACAACTTTCTAAACAGTTGCGATACTAAGAATTTACCCAAAGGATACAGGTGTGCTGTTTTGAAGGGGCACAGGCACCCCAATGTATACAGCAGCACTTTCAACAATAGCCAAAGTATGGAAAGAGCCTAAATGTCCATCAACTGACGAGTGGATAAAGATGTGGTATATATATATATGGTATATGTATATATATGCAATGGAATATTATATGGAATATATATGCATATATATATATATATATATGCATGCAGTGGAATATTACTTGGTGATCAAAAAGAATGAAATCTTGCCATTTGCAACGACATGGATGGAAACGAGTGTATTTGCTAAGCGAAAAAAGTCAGAAGATAAACATCATGATTTCACTCATATGTGGAATTTAAGAAACAAAATAGATGAACATAGGGGAAGGGAAGGGAACATAAGATAAAAACAGACAGGGAGGCAAACCATAGGAGATTCTTTTTTTAAAAAAATTATTTTTACATTTATTTATTTTTGAGAGATGGAGAGAGACAAAGCTTGAGCAGGGGAGGAGCAGAGAGAGAGGGAGACACAGAATCGGAAGCAGGCTCCAGGCTCCGATCTGTCAGCACAGAGACCGACGCGAGGCTCAAACCCACGAACCGTTAGATCGTGACCTGAGCTGAAGTCGGACGCTCAACCGACTAAGCCACCCAGGCGCTCCAAACCATAGGAGATTCTTAAAGACAGAGAACAAACTGAGGGTTCCTGGAGGGGAGGTGGGGGGGGATGGGCTAAATGGGTGATGGGCATTAAGGAGGGCACTTGTGGGGATGAGTACTGGGTGTCATATGTAAGTGATGAATCACTTAATTTTACTCCTGAAAAAAATGAAAAAAAAAAAAAAAGACTAAATTGATATTGCTATCTATACACATACTCGGAACATTGTTTTTCAGAAGCAGTTCTTAAGACTTGAGACAGAAAAAGTAATTTTGTTTGTTTTAAACAAAGTCTGTTGACTTAAAGAATGAATGTATACATTTATTAAAATCAGCCTACTATATTTTTAATGAGAGAAGACTCTGACAGTATCAAAGAAAGGCTTAGTTTCATATTAATTGTTTATTTCCAAATTAATCTGTTCCCTAAAAAACTAGAAATTATGAACGCCTAGATCATATAATCTAATTTTCAATTTGAATCAATGGAAATAAAAATGGCTTTTTCTCTTGAAAAAAAATTCTGTATTGTATACTTGAAATTTGCCAAGAGAGTAGGTCTTAAATATTCTCAACACAAAAATAAAATGGTAACTAAGTGAGGTAATGGACGTGTCTGTTTTTTTTTTTTTTTTTTTCAGAGAGAGAATGCAAGTGAGCGAGGGGCAGAGAGAGAGAGAATCCCAGGAGGGGCAAAGGGAGGGAGAGAGAAAGAGAGAGAGGAACAGAGGGAGAGGACGAGAGAGACAGAGAGAGAGAGAGAGAAGAGAAGGAGAGGAAGCGAGGGAGAGGACAAGAGAGAAAGAGAGAGACAGAGAGAAGCGGGGCTCAAACGAGGTGATGGATGTGTTAACAAACCTTATGATAATCATTTCAATATATATATATATACACACACACACATATACACATATATATACACATACAGACACACACACAAACATATATACAAATGTCAAATCACACCGCACACCTTAAAATTCCACATTGTTATTTGTAAAATATATATCGATAAAGCTGGAAATGAAAAATATTTGTGTCTTGGTGCAAAAAGAAAAAGAAACATTTGGATACATAAATTTTAAGTATAAAAAAACCTTTTGCATTTCTAAAATTTTTTTTAATGTTTTTATTCATTTTTGAGACAGAGAGAGACAGAGCATGAGCAGGGGACGGACAGAGAGAGAGAGGGAGACGCAGAGTCCGAAGCAGGCTCCGGGCTCTGAGCTGTCAACACAGAGCCCAACACGGGGCTCAAACTCAGACTGTGAGATCATGACCTGAACCAAAGTCAGACGCTCAACAGACCGAGCCACCCAGGCACCCCAAAAACCTTTTACATTTCTAAATAAAATTAAAATTAAAACTAAAACTGGGGAATAGACTTCACGGTAAAATAATTTTTTTTATTCAAACTGACAACCAATCTAGTCATTTACCAAGGATAAGTGCTATATTTCATTTATTTTATGTATGTATACATAGAAGTATGTATGTATGTATAGGCTTATAAATAGAGGCATTATTAAAGCCTAAAAAAAGATTCTGTAATTATTGAAAAAGTTTGGTCATTCTGGACGACAATGTAGCCTTCAGCTAACAAAGCTAAAATTTGTTAACTGGCCAGTATTCCAATTGTTGGAATGTAATCAACCATCCCAGTCACAGTATTAAAGGCAAAGCTTTAAATGCACTGAATAACCTAAGAGTGAATGTTAAAAATCAAAGCAAGTTAAAGGTATTCATCAAGTCTGAGAATTTTTTCTGTGGTTCCCTTAAGTCCGCTATGCAGCTGGTTGGGCTGGAATGTTAATGAACATGACCATTACCAACATTTATATTACCGACCTTTTCAGTGTGGTACTCGTGAGAAATGGAAACACCAAAGTTCAAGTTTTGAAACTGCTTTTGAATGTGTCTGGAAATTCAGCCACAGCAGAAGGACTACTTAGTACCTAAGGACTCATCATTCTGTTCCCCTTTTAAGAGCCACCCAGCAAAGGAAATTCTTGAGTATTTCTGTCAGAATAAAAACTATTGCCTCAACACCCAAGGCCATTGAGCTTCTCCAGCTACTTTCACTAAAGGTTCGCCGTTCTTCCTGTTCTATGGAGAAGACTGTCCAGGAAACAAGAGCTTTAGTTTATCCTCATGATGTAGATGTGAAGGAAAAAGATGTCACAGTAACAAAGTTCTGGTTAGTCGTATGTTTCCAAAGAGTAATGCAGTATGGCGCTGAACACACATTATAAATTTCTTCTTTTCTATCTTTCTTGTGAAGGAATTCTTTCGGCAGCTGAATTTAAACAGTAAACGTCATGTCTCGTCAACACAGCTAAAACTTGGCATGCTCGTCAAGTTTATGGACCATTTTACTGATACCAGATGAATATTAGAACCTGTACTAAAAACATATATTTCTTTTATTTTGCCGTCTACATTGAGATATCGTAGTTACTTCCTCTACAGGAAGTGACAGTGACCTTTTTACGCAGAAGCTACGCTTTTACCGTTCAAAGTGATCCGAGACCACATTAGCATGTCATGACTTCGTTGGTTTAGAACTGTCCTAGGAATGACAACATTCTTCTAGTAATGATGAGATCCTGAGCGTTCGGGCTCAACTGCCAACCCAGGCACAGAGCATTCCAAAATCCAATTGTCTGCACTAGTCCATGCAAAATGTAAACTTGAGGAGAAGGCGCTTCCTGGGACTCTCCCACTGCCACGCAATGTGCCAGTATGTAAAGACATTATGAATAAAAGGCTGAGTATAATCCAAACGCCCATCGATAGACAACTGAGTACATCACTTATCCAGTCTTTGAAAAGATGAAGGTCTGGATGTGGTAATGTGGAAAAATATCCATGAAATATTATTTTTTAAACACACATTGCAGAAGAGTATGCTTGCTCTGATCCTATGTATATGTTTTAAGTGAAAAATACATTAATATACATTAACATTTCTGGAATGATCCACAAACTCCAGTAGGACTCGAGAGTGGAGAAATGACTTTTCCATGTAAACCCTCTTTTACTGCTTGGATTTTTCATTAGGAGACTGTATTTCATAACTTTGTAGTAAAAATATTTTTCTAGTAAAAATATTTTTTAATTAACATTTCCAAACTCATTTAGGTAATAAATGGCAGACTCAGAGGGGCGCCTGGGTGGCTCCGTCGGTTAAGCGTCCGACTTCGACTTTGGTCATGCTCTCACAGTTCATGGGTTTGAGCCCCACCTCAGGCTCTGTGCTGACAGCTCGGAAGCTGGGGCCTGCTGCAGATTCTGTGTCTCCTTCTCTCTCTGCCCCTCCCCTGCTCACTCTCTCTCAAAAATAAATATACATTAAAAATGTAAATAATAAATAACTAAATGAATAAATACAAAAAGAAATGGCAGAGTTGGTAGGTAAGTCTGTGCCTTCAGAATCCACATACACTGATCTTTCCCCTGTTACACGGGTAAGTAAAGTAAACACTAAGTAGAATGACCTTCATCCATTCAGGACATGTTGTAATGGACAATTTCAGTTTTCAAATGAATGGGTACTAAATCTTCAATTCTCCAGGCTAGGTTTAACTAATTATATACATTAAGAGATAAACAATAAAAGAATGGTGACTATAACTGTCTCATATACTGAGTGAATGTCCATGTTTTTAAAGCTCACAGATGTTTACAAAACGGAGTTACTTTTCTATCATACAGATTTTTTCAGCTTAAATTCCAAGGACTCATGACTTTTTTCACCAGTATTTTACTCGAACATCGGTGTGCCCATGAGGCCCTCTTCACCTCCTGTTCTTTAGCTTTATTTCTAATCGAGAGTACTGCAAAAGCCATAAACATGTGAACCTTGACGGGATGCTGTTCCCACAAGAAATCGTCTGAATACTTCTCTCCAACCAAACAATAGTCACCCACTGGAGCAGGAGGACTGCGGAGTAGAATGGCCAGGGAGAGGTAATTCAGCACTTCCCGCCTCGCATGAAAGAGCGAGGAATATGAGCAAACGTGCTGTGTTTGAGGTCATCTCCACTGCCTTGCTGGCCCTGCGCGCGAAATAAAAAAGAGGTTTGGCTCAAACCAACGGATGCTGCCAGGTTTCCTGTCCACACCTTATCATCTTAAACAGCAGTTGACTCTTTGATGTTTGTAAGAGAAGAGAAGAACAAAGCGGAGGAAATTGTTGAAATTACTTTCAGGCTGTGTTTTGTTTTTTCCTTCATTTGCTTGCTGTCCCCCTTCCAAGGATAGTGTCGCTTCCTAATGTGAAAGCAAGAGAGATAATAACACCTCAACAGTGACTGTCATCCAAAAGAATGGGCTAATTTCATATCTGTGGAGTGTATCTTTAACTCTGAGTGGGAATGAGCAGATTACAGGATTTTTTTTCCATTTTTTACAGGGAGAGGGAATAATTAGTTTGCTTTTATGAAATAAATTGCTTGTGTTTACAGAATAAAAACTTCAATACATAATAGTGAAATGCTATAAAATTAGCTCCATTTCTATGCATTCTGAATGTTTTCATTTTCAATGGATCTCATTTTTTCCTATTAAGAAATATTGTTGGGGGCGCCTGGGTGGCGCAGTCGGTTAAGCGTCCGACTTCAGCCAGGTCACGATCTCGCGGTCCGTGAGTTCGAGCCCCGCGTCAGGCTCTGGGCTGATGGCTCGGAGCCTGGAGCCTGTTTCCGATTCTGTGTCTCCCTCTCTCTCTGCCCCTCCCCCGTTCATGCTCTGTCTCTCTCTGTCCCAAAAATAAATAAAAAATGTTGAAAAAAAAATTTAAAAAAAAAAAAAAAAAAAAAAAAGAAATATTGTTGTACGTGGGGATTTATTACATAATTATGATTTTCTGAGAAATGTCACTGCAATGAGATCATTCCAAACTTTGTTTCTCCTTCAGCTGTAAGATTTTGTTTTATTTCCCTCTTGATTAAGAAATCAGCAGGTTACCCAAATCAAACATTCATTATAGCCCATTCAAATTCATTCATACAGCTCACAATTTGCTCCATTAATATCTCATTTAGGGAAATATATAGAATACAAGTGTCTGTGTGTGACAATGCTGTCACCCACCACATTGCCCAATACATCCAAAGATGCTCCATTAGACAGGGTTTCCTTTAATCAGGATGGATCCCGTGGGACCCACTTACCAAGTACTTAAACCATTCACTCTTTCATTCCCAAAATCCAAAGATATCTAAATGTTCACGGCCTTTCTCGGGAACAAGATGTCCTCATGAGATTACTTTGGTCTCTTAGTCCTCTTCACACAGTACTGGCAATGTAGAAATGCAAGATGGCCAAACATTCAGCCATGAAAGCCTGCCTATTTGAGCCACAAGCCAGTCAATTCAATTAATTCCATTCCCATCGCTCCAGTGACACCTCCCTGCAAAATGCTGAAAGCCTGAATAGAAAGTCCCAACATTAGACATTAAAATACGTCTTAAAGAAATACTCGAGTCAAAACTGAAGACACTTTAGTTCAATTCAGACTCCTACTATCCTTCTTCATGCCTCATCATTAATTCAAGCTGCTAGAATCATCCTAAATGGTATGTTCTGCAGCTCTCCCCTCCTTTCCCTTTCTTTAAAAAAAAAATTAATGTTTATTTGAGAGAGAGAGACAGAGAGAACGAGCAGGGGAGGGGCAGAGAGAGGGAGTCACAGAATCCGAAGCAGGTTCCAGGCTCCAAGCTGTCAGCACAGAGCCCCACGCAGGGCTCGAACCCACAAACTGTGAGATCATGACCTGAGCCGAAGTCGGACACTTCACAGAGCCCCACGCAGGGCTCGAACCCACAAACTGTGAGATCATGACCTGAGCCGAAGTCGGACACTTCACTGACTGAGCCACCCAGGCGCCCCTCCTCCTTTCCCTTTCTATTACTACTCCTACCGCACCCTTATTAATATCCTCTCTTCAGAAATATGGCAATTATCTTAACTACGCTTCCCAAGTTTGCTCCTCTGGAACACTGGGTTCCATGAAATAAATGACATTCAAAAGGAGTTCCACTTGAGAAACTTGGGCTTAAATGTTTATGTTTTTTTCACTGCCGTATTTCTGAGAGCCTTGAAATTGCTAATTTTATTGACTAGCTAACCTATGTTCCAGGCTTTCTGCTAGATCTTATGTTTCTCCTCCTGACGACTGTGTTGTTACTCTCTGTTTTACAGATCACACAGCTAGTAAGCGGTGAAGCCAGGATTTGATTCTAGCTTTCTCACTCCAAAATCCCTGCTCTTTTCATATTTCCCTCTTTGGCCTGAGACATCATACCATTTCCTTAAAAGCCGCCCTGTATTCATTAGCTACATGTTTCTTTCTCTTAATAAAAAGTGAACATCTTGATATTTTTAATAGAGAGAAAATTAATTTTGCTTTCTGATGGAGTTAATATGGGAGAGGTTAATGGTGTACATCTTTGCGTCAGACGATATTATTCAAATTTGGTTTCTGCAAGTCACTAGCTACATAACAAAGGTAAGTCCTTAGTCACTTAAAACTTAGTTCTTCCGGGGCGCCTGGGTGGCGCAGTCGGTTAAGCGTCCGACTTCAGCCAGGTCACGATCTCGCGGTCCGTGAGTTCGAGCCCCGCGTCGGGCTCTGGGCTGATGGCTCGGAGCCTGGAGCCTGTTTCCGATTCTGCGTCTCCCTCTCTCTCTGCCCCTCCCCCGTTCATGCTCTGTCTCTCTCTGTCCCAAAAATAAATAAAAAACGTTGAAAAAAAAAAAACTTAGTTCTTCCTCTGCACAATGGGTGAAATATTTATTTCGGGAAGATATTTGTGAGGCTTAAATGTAATTATGTACGTAAAGTGCTTAGAGCACTTGGACACATAATCAGTATTCGATTATAATATTATCATTAATAAACAAGGATAACATCATGATGTCCCTAAGACTCACTTGCCTGGGTTTCTTAATCAAAACTGGATCGCCTATTCTTTTTTTTTTTTAATTTTTTTTAATGTTTATTTATTTTTGAGACAGAGAGAGACAGAGCATGAGCAGGGGAGGGGCAGAGAGAGAGGGAGACACAGAATCTGAAACAGGCTCCAGGCTCTGAGCCGTCAGCACAGAGCCTGACGCGGGGCTCGAACTCACGAACTGTGAGATCATGACCTGAGCCGAAGTCGGACGCTTAACCGACTGAGCCACCCAGGCGCCCCAGGATTGACTATTCTAATTCAGTTAGCTTTTATTTGAAATTTTTAGAACAAATTGACAAATGGTTTCTAATGCTATTAAAAAAGAACAATTTAAATAAATAATACATTAAATACTCAACTTTGATCCTAAATTTAGAATTGCAATTTGTCCAGCCTATCCTTCAAGTTTCTGAACCGAAAGCTATTTTAGTTTTGCAACGAAGTAGCCCCTAAACAGGAAGATTTAACTTTCGATGTGGATCTTACTATTTGAGATGATCTAGCACAGAGTACCAGCTTAGTCTTATTAAATTAAGACATTCAGGATGTTGACTTTCCTTCCTGTAAACGTTTTTATTTGAAAACTGCAAAACGATCTTATTTTCCATATCTTACTATCAATTTTAAAAGAGATTTTGAAAAAATATACAATTTTGAAAATGAAAATTTATAAAATTATTAAGTACATTGAAGAAAATGCCATTGACTTTTTGAGATCTATTTAATAACCAATTTTAACAAAACCCCATCAAATTGAGCCTCACTTATCCCGAATTTATAACCCTCTGAGACAAAGATCAGAATAAAGTTTTTTGTTTTTTTTTTTTTTTTTAATTTTTTTTTCAACATTTTTTATTTATTTTTGGGACAGAGAGAGACAGAGCATGAACGGGGGAGGGGCAGAGAGAGAGGGAGACACAGAATCGGAAACAGGCTCCAGGCTCCGAGCCATCAGCCCAGAGCCTGACGCGGGGCTCGAACTCACGGACCGCGAGATCGTGACCTGGCTGAAGTCGGACGCTTAACCGACTGCGCCACCCAGGCGCCCCCAGAATAAAGTTTTTAAAATCACCTCATGAGGGGTGCCTGGGTGGCTCAGTCGGGTGAAGCGTCCGACTTCAGCTCAGGTCACGATCTCACGGTTTGGTTTATGAGCTCGAGCCCCGCGTCTGGCTCTGTGCTGACAGCTCAGAGCCTGGAGCCTGCTTCCGATTCTGTGTCTCCCTCTCTTTCTGCCCCTATCCCGCTCATGCTCTGTCTCTCTGTCGGTCTCTCAAAAATAAATAAACATTAAACAAATTTTTTTATTAAATAAAATAACCTCATGAGGGGATGCCTGGCTGGTCAGTCAGTGGAGCATGCAATTCCTGATCTCAGGGTTGGGAGTTTGAGCCCCACCCACATTGGGGGTAAAGATTACTTAAAAATAAAATTAAAAAAGTAACCTCATGAGGATTCACTGTTATTTGGTGTGCTTTTCAATGTAGTAATAATCAGAACAGCAGATCTTAGGGTATAATATAAACCAGGAACTGCTCTAACTGCTATACATAGATTAACTGAATCTTCAAAAACATCTTCCAAGGTGGATCCTGGTGTTACCCCCACTTTACATATGAACCGACTGAAGGAAAGAAAGATTGTCAGTTACCCAAAGCCCTAAAACTCATAATGGCAGAACCCGGCTCTTTTAATCAGACGAGCTAGCTCCAGTCTCTGTACGTTTATCTGCTGCACATTGACTGATTTATTCTCAGAGTTTTGCAGAAAGTAAACCTACTTACAATGTTTTATACCTTGAAATTGGTCTAACCCAGAATACAATTTCCAGTTGGTCCCAATATTTTACTACTCAATGTTCATTCATTTGTATTTAAAGAACACGATTCTTTGGTCTACATTCCGAAGAACCTCATCAGAGATACTGCTGACACTTTTATGGACACGAGTCTCGATATTTATTTAGCTTATCGCAGTTCCAATTTTTATCAAGAATCTTCTGGAGATAAACATAACACGGTATGTGTCCAATGCCAATACATGTTTTAAGATTGAAACAGTCCGTTTTCTCTAAAGCCACCTGGAAAGATACATCTTGTCTCTTATCATGAGAAAAGTAGCTTATTGTTTGCAAGAGCTCCAAGCAACAGTAAAGTCCAGAAGCTGAGAGTTGAAACAAACAAGGCAAAATATTGGCAAGGAAGAATTTGTATCTGCAAGTTCTGAGTTGAACATTTTACTTTGATAGTATATTTTGGACCGAACATAGATATACGTAACTTGATATTATTAGTTTTCTCAGAAACGCTCACACCCATTTTCCAAAATGCAATCATACTTTATTCTCTTCTTCCTTGGAATCAAAAATCTTGATCTTTCTTTAACTGGATCCTAGGGAAGCATTTATCAAAGAGTGTTTAAAGGGATATTGGTAAGTATTCAGGGCAGAAAAGTGTTTTGTAGTCAAATAAGTTTTGGAGAAACTAGGTTAAATGAAGTTAACCAGGCTTATGTACTGCGGGATTTGCCGCCATTAGATACTAATACCTAACAACCCCCAGAGCGGAATAAATGAAGAAACCCTCAAAACTTCGGACCACACGGTTTTTCTTTGTTGCATGCCAATGTGAGAAAATTACTTCACAAACAAGTTTTGGGAATCAATGGCGTGACACCATAAGTCACTAAAATTGGAAGAGGGTAAAGAAAAATCCCAAGTGCTGGTTTAGAAATTTCCTGTGTTAGAAACTCATTTTCGAGTGGAGATGCACCAAGGAGGATTCTTGGAAATATATTTTCCAAAGTTCTACACTGAGAAATCTAGGACAAAGACCAGGATCCCATATTTGGTGTGGGAGTGGGGTCTTTCCTTTCATTTTTGAAGCAAAGCTAGGCTTTAGCACCATCACATAAGGGAAACACAACTGCTTCATAGCCTAAGGCATACTGACACCACCTCTCCCCAATTTTATATATACTGTGATAAACACAATAGCCCTCCCAAAGGTGTCTACGTCTTAATCCCCAAAACCTTTGAATATGCTAACTTAGATAGCAAAAAAGACTTTGCAGATATGATTAAGTTCAAGATCTTGCAATAAGATTATCCTGGCTATCAGGTTGGATCTAATGTAACCACAGGGTCCTCATAAGTAGAAGCAGGAGAGTCAAAGCCAGAGAGAGATTTAAAGATGCCACGCTTCCGTCTTTGATGATGGAGGAAGGAGCCATGAACCAAGGATCATAGGCAGCCTGTTAGAGCCTGGAAAAGGCAAAGGAATGGATTTCCTCTTAGAGCCTCCAGAAGGAACACATCTTGCGGATTCCTTTCTTTTAGCTCAGTAAGATACATTTTGGACTCTGACCCCCGGAACTATAGGATAATAAATGTGTATTGTCCTAAGCCACTACGCTCGTGGTAATATGTTACAACGGCAAGAGAAAATTAATGTATATACTGATGTAACTGCATTCCACACCTTTTAGCCACGGGAAGCCAAATTATTGTTTTGATATAACATAAATTCTGCCAATTTACAATCTTGCTAGTCTTAATAGTAAGAACAGAGGGGAGAGACTAGCAAACCATGTTAGTGACACAGAAGCGAGAATATTTAAGTTACTTGGCAAGGTTCCCAAAGGTAGTGACTCCAAAATTAAGTCCCTTTTACCCACATCGATTACCTCTCTGATCATACCACGTAACTATCACCATGCTTAGTTTCCTGCTTTACATTAGGATTACAATATAGGGGAAAAGTGAAAATGTGGCAATCGTTCAGTCTGGAAAAGGATTATCATCGACAAGACTAATACAATATAGTACTACAGTCGGAGGGAAAGAAAAAGAAAAGAACACTGTTCCCAGAAGAGAAGAAGGACATGACGGACTGGTGGAACCAGCACTACATATGGTGTGGCAGAAACGCTCATAAGGGTCACACATGTGAAACTGACTCACACGGTGCCTAAGACGAAGGTTCACTCAGAACTTCAGAGTACATCTCCTTCACCCACCCCACCGGATTAACAGAAAACTCTACGCTAAAGGCGTAACACGAGAAAGGCATACCCACATCCAAATATAAGTGGGAAAAAGTTTACCTCAGTATGTATTGTCCTACACAAAATATCAAGAGTTCAACCAAAAAATTACAAGGCATGTCAAAAAGCAGGGAAAAAACCTCCAGTCTGAAGAGAAAAGTAATCATCAAAATAAAACTCAGATATGACACAGATATTGTCATTATCAGTGAATTTTACATAACCATGATTAATATATTAAAGGAGCCACAACAGAACTGAGAAAACATGAATAGACACGTAATTTCAGCAAAGTGACCGAAACTGTAGGAAAACAGAAGGAATCTGCTTGAGATTCTCTGTCTTCTTCTCTGCCTGCCCCTCCCCCACTCATGCTCTTTCTCTCTCTCTCTCTGTCTCTCTCTGTCTCTCCAAAAAAATAACAAAAAAAAAAAAGAAAAAGAAGAAAATGGAAGTGCTAAAAATGAAAAACCCACTAACACAGATGAAGAATTCCTTGGATGGACGCATCAGTAAACACTTGAAGACAGGTCACTAGAAATTAGCAAAACATGGAGGGGAAAAGAAGAGCATCTAGAAGTTGTGGGTCTAATATCTGCATCACTAGAATCTCAGTAGAAGAAAAAAAGACTAAGACAGAAGAAACATTTGAAGAAATAAAGGTGGAGTGTAGGGGATAAGCTGAGGAATCCCCCGGGCTTACACCAATGGGTTGACAAGGCATAAAGAAATACACAGCCATAAAATGCTCACACCCGAGTTTGGGTAAACCAGACTGGCACCCCAAGAGTAGGGGGTGAAAGGCAACCCGAGAATAGGGAGGCACAAAAGTGCCAGGAATAGGGAGGTGCAAAGGCACCCAAAATAGAGACGGGGTGCAGAGCCCCCAGAATAGAGAGGGAGAGGCAAAAGCCCGAAATAGAAATGGCGCAAAGGTGCCCAATACACAGGTATATGAAATAAACAAGATTAGATGTTCAGGGTAGAAGCACCCCCAATTTAGTACTATAGCAGAAAAGCTGCTTTCACAAGAGAATAGGACCAGCTGAGGTAAACTGATGAATTGGACTATGGACCCCTGCGCTGCAGGCCAAGCAGCCCGGAGTAGAGACGGCTAACAAAAGAATAGGTGCCTTGTCAACCCTGAGGTGACTCCCCCAATCTGTCTCATCCCCTAGGCTGGCTGAGGTAAACAGGTGCTGCCTCATGTCCGCTGTAAACAACCCTCCTCCCAACTGCCTGGCGCCCGGATTTTGTTTTGTATTAACCCAAACCCCTAACCACAAATATCCTCAAGACCCCCTTTCCCTCACGTCCACAAGTTAATGTTCACAGATTCATTGTCCCTTTGTGTACGTCCATCACCTTGTTTGTAAGCCTTCTGATCCTAATAAAAACGGGGCAAGGACCCTTACTCAGGGCTCCTGTCGTTTCCCAGACATCAGCCATCTCTCGCTTTCAATCCTGTATCCCACTCTTTTGCTGGACAAGACAGAACTTTAGACCCAGAGTCTACAACAGTGTAGCATTTTCTAAAATTATTAATAGATAACAAAATTAAAGCTCCAAGAAATACAGAAAACAGTAAGCAGGATAAATATAAAAACATTTAAGCATGTAATATTCAAACTTCTGAATACTAAAGACAAAGATACAGACTTGAAGGCAGCCAGAGAAAAAAAAGAAAATTACCTACTGAGGAAGAGAGATGATAATTACAACAAACACCTCATCAGAAAACATATTACAAAGAAATCAGTAAAATAACACATTTAAAACACTTAAGAGGGGCTCCTGGCTGGCTTACTTGGAAGACCATGCGACTCTTGATCTCAGGGTTGTGAGTTCGAGCCTACTGTTGGGTGTACCTATTACTTAAAAATCAAATCTTAATAAATAAATAAATCAAAATGCTTAAACAACAACAAAAACAACACACTCAATACTCTGAGAACACTAATCAGAATAAATAGCAAAAGAATTTTGTCAATCCTCAAAAAACTAAAAATAGAACTACCCTATGACCCAGCAATTGCACTACGAGGCATTTATCCATGGGATAAAGGTGTGCTGTTTCAAAAGGACACACGCACCCCCATGTTTATAGCAGCACTATCAAAAGTAGCCAAAGTGTGGAAAGAGCCCAAATGTCCATCGATGGATGAATGCATAAAGAAGATGTGGTGTGTGTGTGTGTGTGTGTGTGTGTGTGTGTGTATATATACATATATATATATGTATATATATATACACATACATATACATATATATATATACATACATACAATGGAGTATTACTTGGCAATCAAAAAGAATGAAATCTTTCCATTTGCAATTACGTGGATGGAACTGGAAGGTATTATGCTGAGCAAAATTAGTCAGAGAAAGACAAATATCATATGACTTCATTCATATGAGGACTTTAAGAGACAAAACAATTGAATGTAAGGGAAGAGAAGCAAAAATCATATAAAAACAGGGAGGGGGACAAAACAGAAGAGACTCTTAAATATGGAGAACAAACACAGGGTTGCTGGAGGGGTCGTGGGAGGGGGGATGGGCTAAATGGCTAAGGGCCATTAAGGAATCTTTTCCTGAAATCATTGTTGCACTATATGCTAATTTGGATGTAAATTTAAAATAAATTTAAAAAAAAGAATTTTGTCAGATACATGCATGATTTGCAAATTTTTTTTCCTCTAGCTTGCCTTTTCATGGGGCTTGAATTCATGACCCTGAGATCCACAGTTGCACACTCTACTGACTGAGCCAGGCAACTGTATCTAAAATTTTTAGTTTTGATAAAGTATAGTTTATTATTATGGTGTTTGTCTTTGACCTATTTCATTTAGCATAGTACTCTCTGGGTCTATCCATGTTGTCACAAATGGCAAGATTTGGTTCTTTTTTATGGCTGAGTAATATTCCACTGTGTATATCTATATACCACATCTTCTTTATCCATTCATCCACTGATGGACACCGAGGTTGTTTCCATATTTTGGCTATTGTAAGTAATGCTGCAACAAACACAGGGATCCATATATCTTTTCAAATCAGTGTTCTACTTTTTTCCTTTTATAAATACCCAGAAGTAGAATTGCTAGATCATAGGGCAGTTATATTTTTAATTTTTTGAGGGCTCTCCATACTGTTTTACATACTGGATGAAGCAACTTACATTCCCACCAAGAGTGCTCAAGGGTTCCCTTTTCTCTACATCATCACCTACATTTGCTATCTCATTCCTTTTTATGCCTAAATAGCACTCCATTGTTTGTATACACATGTTGTTTATCCATTTTTACATCAATGAACACTTGCGTTGTTTCTACCTTTGGGCTCTTGTGGAAAATGCTGCAATGAGGATACAAAATCAATGTACAGAAATCAGTTGCATTCTTATACACTAACAATGAAGCAACAGAAAGACAAATAAAGAAACTGATCCCATTCACAATTGCACCAAGAAGCATAAAATACTTAGGAATAAATCTAACCAAAGATGTAAAAGATCTGTATGCTGAAAACTATAGAAAGCTTATGAAGGTAATTGAAGAAGATATAAAGAAATGGAAAGACATTCCCTGCTCATGGATTGGAAGAATAAATATTGTCAAAATGTCAATACTACCCAAAGCTATCTACACATTCAATGCAATCCCAATCAAAACTGCACCAGCATTCTTCTCGAAACTAGAACAAGCAATCCTAAAATTCATATGGAACCATAAAAGGCCCCGAATAGCCAAAGCAATTTTGAAGAAGAAGACCAAAGCAGGAGGCATCACAATCCCAGACTTTAGCCTCTACTACAAAGCTGTCATCATCAAGACAGCATGGTATTGTCATAAACACAGACACATAGACCAATCGAATAGAATAGAAACCCCAGAACTAGACCCACAAATGTATGGCCAACTCATCTTTGACAAAGCAGGAAAGAACATCCTATGGAAAAAAGACAGTCTCTTTAACAAATGGTGCTGGGAGAACTGGACAGCAACATGCAGAAGGTTGAAACTAGACCACTTTCTCACACCATTCACAAAAATAAACTCAAAATGGATAAAGGACCTGAATGTGAGACAGGAAACCATCAAAACCTTAGAGGAGAAAGCAGGAAAAGACCTCTCTGACCTCAGCCGTAGCAATCTCTTACTCGGCACATCCCCAAAGACAAGGGAATTAAAAGCAAAAATGAATTACTGGGACCTTATGAAGATAAAAAGCTTCTGCACAGCAAAGGAAACAACCAACAAAACTAAAAGGCAACCAACGGAATGGGAAAAGATATTTGCCAATGACATATCAGACAAAGGGCTAGTATCCAAAATCTATAAAGAGCTCACCAAACTCCACACCCGAAAAACAAATAACCCAGTGAAGAAATGGGCAGAAAACATGAATAGACACTTCTCTAAAGACGACATCCGGATGGCCAACAGGCACATGAAAAGATGTTCAACGTCGCTCCTTATCAGGGAAACACAAATCAAAACCACACTCAGATATCACCTCACGCCGGTCAGAGTGGCCAAAATGAACAAATCAGGAGACTCTAGATGCTGGAGAGGATGTGGAGAAACGGGAACCCTCTTGCACTGTTGGTGGGAATGCAAATTGGTGCAGCCGCTCTGGAAAGCAGTGTGGAGGTTCCTCAAAAAATTAAAAATAGACCTACCCTATGACCCAGCAATAGCACTGCTAGGAATTTATCCAAGGGATACAGGAGTGCTGATGCATAGGGGCACTTGTACCCCAATGTGTATAGTAGCACTTTCAACAATAGCCAAATTATGGGAAGAGCTTAAATGTCCATCAACTGATGAATGGATAAAGAAATTGTGGTTTATATACACAATGGAATACTATGTGGCAATGAGAAAAAATGAAATATGGTCTTTTGTAGCAATGTGGATGGAACTGGAGAGTGTGATGCTAAGTGAAATAAGCCATACAGAGAAAGACAGATACCATATGGTTTCACTGTTATGTGGATCCTGAGAAACGTAACAGAAACCCATGGGGGAGGGGAAGGAAAAAAAAAAAAAAAAGAGGTTAGAGTGGGAGAGAGCCAAAGCATAAGAGACTGTTAAAAACTGAGAACAAACTGAGGGTTGATGGGGGGTGGGAGGGAGGGCAGGGTGGGTGATGGGTATTGAGGAGGGCACCTTTTGGGATGAACACTGGGTGTTGTATGGAAACCAATTTGACAGTAAATTTCATATATTAAATAAATAAATAAATAAATAAATAAATAAACATTAAAAAAAAAGAAAATGCTGCAATGAGTATTGGCACCTATCTTTTTTTTTATTATTATTTCTGAGAGATAGAGAGAGACAGAGACAAGCAGGGGAGGACAGAGAGAGAGAGGGAGACACAGAATGTGAAGCAGGCTCCAGGCTCTGAGATGTCAGCACAGAGCCTGACATGGGGCTCGAACTCACGAGCCATGAGATCATGATTTGAGCCAGAGTCGGACACAACCGACTGAGCTACCCAGGCGCCCCCGGCACATGACTATCTAATGGAGCATCTGTTTTCCACTCTTTTCAGTGTGTATGTAGGTGCAGAATTGCTAGGTCATATGGGAAAGCTATGTGTAGCCTTTTGAAGAACTGCCAACCTGTTTTCTGCAATGCCTGCACCATTTTATGTTCCCTCCAGCAATGTACCAGGGTCCCAATTCCTCTACATCCTTGCTTACACTTACTATTTCCATTTTTTCTTATTTTAGCCATCCCGGTAGACATGAAGTGGTACCTATTATGACTCTGGTTTGCATTTCCTAAGTACTAAAGACTTTGAGCAACTTTTCAAGTGCTTATTTGTCCATTTGTAGATCATCTTTGTAGAAATGTCTATTCAAGTCGTTTGCCCTGATTTTAATTGTCGTGTTTGGGGGTTTTTTGTCGTTGATTTTTAGTTCTTTCTATACTCTGGATATTGGATTTGCAGTTATATGATTTGCAAATACTGTCTCCCATTCTGTAGATTATCTTTCTACTTTCTTGATAGTATCCCTGAATGTGCAATTTTTTGGATATCGATGAAGGTAAATTTATCTACTTTTTCTTTTGTTACTGGTGTTGTTTCTATCATATCTAAGAACCTTCTGCCAGCTTTAAGCTCATGAATATTTACCGCTTTGTCTTCTTCGAAGAGTTTCATGGTTTCAGCTCTCATATTTATGTACCATGTAGTGGCCAGTCTGGAAACCGGGCAATGGTCTATTACTTCCAGGCTCAAAGCCTTTGATATGCTGCTTAGGCGCAGACCCACGCATACACAGCTTTGGAGTGAGTCCAGGAGTCTATTAACAACTTCATGAGTTCGCTTTCTTAAGCTCCTCCCCTTCTCTGCAATCTCCCCACTATTTTTGGATTCTCTTTAGAATCCTTCAGCCAGAAAACTGGGACTTTATTTACCTTGCTATGCCACACTCTTCTCCAACATCTGAGACTAAAATTGGAATGAGAGAGAGAGATAAACTATTAATAGACATCTGTCCCACAGTTTGGGGAGCACGGTTCTTCTGACTGGGGAGGAAGAATCGTTTCTCTCAGATGTTTAGATGCTGATTTAACTCACTATGGGGTATATGCAAACGTTGGGAGACTATTCGCAGTATGGAGGAATTAGCTACTATTACCAACTGTATGGATACATTTCAAAGGCATTATCCTTAGCAGAACAATGTTTCCATTTGTATGGAAAATCTGTATGCAATTCTAGAGTAAACAACATAATGTATGGTAATAGCGACAGAAAGCACAGCGTATCTGCTGAGCCAGGGAATATGGGGATTGACTATAAAGAGACACAAAGGATTATGTTGAGGTGGTGTAAGTATTGTATCTTTTTATTATGTGGTAATGACTGACAAAGATTCTCTCTTTAACCAAACTCTAATCAGGCTGTGCTAAGAAATGTTTCAAGTAGGCCTCCACTTTTGAACTTCGGTTTAGCCAGAATCCCTCATTCTCCCCATCTAATCACCCCTGTGATCTGATGGAGCTCCTCACCTCCTACCATCCCCCAGAGGTAAGGGCCTGTCTTCAGCCAGAATCCTGTTAGGTCGGCGCAATCCCCCCTATTCCTCATGTTTGCCCTTAGCAGTTTTCCATCCATGAGCCCTGGCCCTGCTCCTTGGCTAGTATTCAAAGTTGAGCCCAATCTCCCACCCCCCCCACCCCCCTACCCCCCCACCCCCCGGGCAGGGACCCATGGCAGCGATCCCTACGCCTATCATAGTATTCCTGAATAAAGACTGCCTTACTGTTCTTTTACATGGCTCATGCATAATTTGCCCTTTAGTATTAGTGACATAAACGTATTGTGATTCATCAAAATGTACACTTAAAATAGGTGCATTTTAAGTAAATTATTCCTCAAATAGTTATATTTTTAAATGAGAACAAAAAACCCAGAATGAAAAAAGGCTGCTGAACGAAAAACATTAATTTTTCCCCAAGGCCCTGGGCCGTAAACACTTACAGGAACCCATTTTGATGCTAGCTACAAAAAAAAAAACTAGAAAGTATTGGCATTCTCTGGAATGGTGAAAATTAAGGATGTTATAGATGCAAAGTATCAAGTATAAACTTAGCTACAGATGAAGTCGGTTTTTTTTTGCAAAATAAACTTAACAACCTCCACATGATTCTGTATTTTTGTGGACCCACAAAACGGAAAATGAATGGATCGTTATAATGTAATTAATCGTGTACTTTATAGTATTACATTTGCAATGATAAATTCAAACCCAGTGAGAAAAATTGTTATAAAAATATTATTGAATTCTATATATCTCAAACAAACTCCATAACTGAAATGCAGCTTCTTTATTAATACTTACAAAGTTAAAACGGAATCTTGTTTAAGTTAGTTGCTTGTTATTACACTTGATTTACTCAGAAACCAGAAGTTCTTCTTTTGGCCACTAGATAGAGCTTTGATACTAACGTAAATCTATTGAAAGCTTGATAGTTGTCTTCTATACATGCATTGCTTTGCCTCTAAACATTTTGCTTCCAGACCTGTTTAAGCAGGTTCTGAAAAGACATTTAACTTTGCCCGCTGTCAGCTAAACCATGAGTTAGAAATTCCCTTCCCACAAGGCATGCTACTTAGCGTTTCGTCCATAGCTTTTTGAGAGAATGAGATGAGAATCCATCGATTGTCCTCAAGAAGGTCTAGTGTCAAAGAAGTGACACTGGACCGGTTGAAAGAATAATTAACGATTCCTAATTATTTGTGTCACGGCCACACTTATTAGACTAGTTCACATGAAACTGATTCCATAAAATTATAATCTTTGGGAAAATTCAGTTGGAACACTACGAATGTTGACAGTAAGTATCTTCAGCAGCCCCCCTCACTCTCTGCCCATTCCCCACTCTCTCTCTCTCTCTCTCAAAATTAAATAAACATTAAAAAGAAAAAAACTATAGGTCTGAAATTACTTCAGCACTGGGACTGGAGAAGCAAGTAAACAGTCACACCTGGCCTAACAATTCTCCCTAACTGGGGGGAATTTCCATAGTTTCTACTGCTGAAAATATAAAAGACCCCAAAATATGGAAAAATTACATCCTACATTTTCAATAAATGTAAGGTAAGGCTCACATTTATAGCTTTCCCTGCAAAATTATATTCCAACATTGGCAAGAGCTATAAGTGAATCGAAGTACCTAGAAATAACGGCAAGACACCAAATTTTATATAAAGTCAATCACAAATACATTTCAACATAAAGACATGTATATATCAAATTAATTGGATTGTTTTGGGGTGGTTGGGGCTATGGCTGTATTTATTTTTCACTTTCTATTTGCTATCTTTTAAAATACGACTTTATCATTTTAAATTGGGAAAGTACAGGGCACCTGGGTGGCTCAGTCAGTTGAGCATGCGACTTCGGCTCAGGTCATCATCTCTTGGTCTGTGAGTTCGAGCGTCGCGTCGGGCTCTGTGCTGACAGCTCGGAGCCCGGAGCCTGCTTCGGATTACGTGTCTCCTTCTCTCTCTACCCCTTCACTGCTCGCTCTCTCTCTCTCTCTCTCTCTCTCAAAAATAAACATTAAAAATAAAAAAAAGGAACCGAGCTGAGATCAAGAGCCAGATGCTTCACTGACTGGGCCAACCATGTGCCCCTAAAATGACTATCCATGAACAAAAATGCATCTGAGAAAGATCAGGAGTCCATTTAAGAAGCTTCGGCAACACAGTGGAACGAAAAACCTGAGAATAACTGCACAATAAAGGGCAGAAAGAACACTTCAATTTGCCCACATCTTCCAGTCCCCCAAGCTGGCACTGCTCTGGACCAAGGGAGAAACCCACAGCAACAGAGTTGCCCACCACCAGCAAAAGGAGAGCGGGGAGCTCCTGGGTGCCTCAGCCGGTTAAGAGTTTGACTCTCGATTTCAGCTCAGGTCCTGATCTCAGGTCTCATGAGTTCAAGCCACGAGCTGGCTTGGAATTCTCCCCCTGTCTCGGCCCCGCCCCTGGCTTGCACTTTCTCTATCTCAAAATAAATAAATAAACTTTAAAAAAAGAAAGAAAGGGAGAGCGGGATGAGGGGCCAGGATCGCCAGCCTTTCGTGGCACCGCACACAGGCCTCACTTAGGTTTCCCCTTGGCCGAGAACAAGAAGGTTGGTGGTAAGCAGTGTCGGCCACGGTGGGATCCGGGTCCCCGGGGCCCTGCTCCGCAAAGGACCCCGGCAGCCCGTGCCGCTCAGGACCTCAACGGCCCTTGGGGATGCGGCGGACCCCCTCAGCTTTCGTCACCAAGGACCTCCTCGCGGACCCCAGCCGGCTGTCATGCGGAAGAACCCAGCGGCTCTCGCGGCCGAGCAGACGCCAGCCTTCTGGGTCCCTCCCCAGCCCCGCCCCTCCCCCCGCTGCTGGAGCCCAGGCTCCCCGCCGGCAGCCAGCCCCGCCTCTGCAGCCAAGCGCGTGCACAACGCCCGCCTGGACCCCCACGGCTGAACCCCCACCGCCGTGCCTGCCCCCACGGCCAGCCCTCGCGGTGAGTCACCTGCAGGCCGCCCGCCTGACAGCGTCACCGGCCTCCAACCGGTCCCCGGGCTGCGTTGGTGCCCCGGACGGGCCCCGCGGCTGCCGGTGCGCCCGCGGTCCAACCCGGCCCCGCTGCCAGCCCAGGCCCCCCTGCCCCAACCGCACGTGTGTCTGCAACCCACCCCTGCAGGCGACCGGGCGCGCGCAACCAGATCTGGCCACCGCCGCTGCCTCCCCTGGTCCCTAGCCACCGGACCTGGAGGTACTTCTCAGGACCTCAACGACCCTTGTAGCCAATGCAGATCACCTGCAGCCCTGGCCGAGGATAAAGCAATCGGCGATGTCAGTGGACCCCAGCGGCCCGAGCGGATGACACACGTGTGAACACGGAGCCGCCGCGCGCTTCGGTATCCGGTGCCCGGGGCCACTAGACCTTGAGTCACGGCAGGCTCCAGAGTGCCTCCGCCCAGGTGACCGTCTTCTCTTCCCGAAGCCAAACACTATTTGAATATAATTTAAAGGTAAGATTCATCACAGGCGCACTTTTTAAACTCAGGCCAACAACTCAACAGTGCGTGGCGTCGGCAAGCTCTCGGTGAAGGGTCACATAGTAAGTATTTTAGATTTCTGGGCCAAGTGATTTCTGTTCAACTAGTCAACTCCACTTTTGTGGTTTATGTACGTAAAGGGCTCAGCGGTGTTCCAATAAAACTTTATTCATATACGAACAGGCGGCTGGCCCGTGGGCCACAGGCTTGTTGACCTCTGCTTAATGGTGGAGATTAAATGGAATAAAAATACACGACCAAAAAGCAAGCATAGGAAGAGGAACAAAAGATACACAGAGCAGTAACCAATTATAAGTAACCAATTATAGTTTCATTAAGCGTAATATTCCCCGGGTGCCAGGGTGGCTCAGTCAGTTGAGCGTCCGACTCTTGATTTTGGCTCAGGTCCTGATCTCCTGGTGATGAGGTCGAGCCCCACGTCAGGCTCTATGCTGGGCATGGAGCCTGCATAAGCCTCTCTCTCTCTCCCCCTCTGCCCCTCACCCCTCCATTCTCAAAAATAATTTAAAAAATTTTAAAAAGGCAAGACACAAATAGAAGCTGGATATAAGAAATCCTTTTCAAATAAAAGGGAATAGATACATTAAAAATAAAAAGGTTGGGAAAATATACAGAATAAAAAAAATCTAGGGAAAGGTGGAGTAGCTATATTCATATCAGATAAACTACACTTCAGGAGTAATATTACCAGCGATAAAGAGGGACATCACGTATTTACAAAGGGGTTGGTTTTCTAAGACAACATGACAATCCCGTGTGTGTACCCACTTAACAACAAACTTCAAACAACAGACCTAACAGGAGAAATGGACAAATCTATAATTATATTTGTAGACTTCAACACTCCTCTCCTAGTTATGGATGCAATAATTAGAATAATGAGAAAGAAAACCAGTAATGAGACAGAAGACCTGAACAACACTCGGCTACTTTCTTCTAATGGACGTTTATAGGACACTCCACCCAACAACATCAGAATTACACATATATTCAGTTGAACACAGAACATTTACCAGTGTAGACCACATTCTGGGCCATAAGGAGAAAGCTCGGTGAATTTATAAGGATTCAAATCATACAAAATATTATTTATGACAACAAAGGAATGAAATTAAAATTCCAAAAAGGACAAAACTCAGGAAAACACACAAATGCTTGGAAACTAAAAGGTACAACTCAGAATAACCGATAAGTCAAGGAAGAAATCAAAAGGAAAATTAGAAAGCATTTTGAAATGAATGAAAATGAAAACATAGGGGCACCTGGCTGGCTCAGTCGGTGGAACGTGCAACTCTTGATCTCGGGGTCGTGAGTTTGAGCCCTGCGTTGGGTATAGAGATTACTTAAAAGTAAAATCTTAGAAAAAAGAAAATAAAAACATAACATATGAACATCTGTGAGATATAACCAAGGCAGTGATTAAATAAAAACTTGGAGCATTAATGTCCGACATAAAAAGTCTGAAAATTTGAGCAAAATTCTCTCCTTAAGAAACGTTCAAAATTACACCCAGATAGGCAGGAAGTGAATAATAAAGAGCATAACTCAACGAAATTGCAAACTTCACAACTTAAAATATTAATTCCACAGGGCGCCCGAGTGGCTCAGTAGGTTGAGCATCCAACTTCAGCTCAGGTCATGATCTCACGGTTCGTGAGTTCAAGCCCCACGTCGGGCTCTGTGCTGGCAGCTCGGAGCCTGGAGCCTGCTTCAGATACTGTCTCTCTCCCTCTCTCTCTCACACACACACACACAAGTGGATAAACATTAAGAAAATTTAAATATTAATTCCATATAGCAAAGTAATTTGTATGCCAGGTGATTGCAATGATTTCAATTAGACGCATACTTCTCTAAAGCCATGTCCCTCTCATCTCAGAAAAGGGACTGTAACTGACTGAAGTCTACGGAGCTGAATGGTGCTCACAAAACGTATGCAAATCCATTGAACCACCTTGCTACACTCAAAGTTCTCACACAGGCGCACTCAAATTCCCGCTCTGGGATTCGTAAGAGAAAAAAGAACATAGGCTATCACCAACATCTGACCTCTTCACAACTCCTCAGTTGATCATACGGTTATTTGCTGCAGCATAGTAATGGGCTTTTGAGGTCACTACTGTAAAATGCTAAAAAGTAAATTGATTACTTTAATAAAACATATGTTTGGAAACAGTGCACGGCTTCTCACATTTAGAAGAAAGGCTTAAGGAGATTTAACAAAACGCTACTTCCTAAGGCTGTTTCTCCCCCAAGAGTCCTTTCTCATGGGTTTGCATGAAAGGACGTTTATGGTTGCGTATGGTTAAAAAAAATATGTAAAAAAATACTACTAAATCAAACTCAAATATTATGGAAATTGCCAAAGTTTCCAAAGTGTTGAATTCTGTAAATGCAACCAAGCAGTCACAACAAACTGTTCCACAATTCCAGGTGTATGTTTGATGTTCAAGGAGACAACTAACGCCCTTAAAACTCGAATAAATTAAAAAATGCTGTTACCTCTCTTTTAATTAATGTTTTAATTTGCACAACTGTCAGTGAAGAAGAAAACAGAAATCATGCTAATGAAAGCAAATGAGTACATTTCAATAATAAAAGAGAAAACATTAATATTTGTGACTTTAAAACATTGCAAACTATAATTAGTTGTTCTCTAAACTATGCCGAATGTTGCATACAAACTAAACTATTTGCAGATTATGCCTACAGCAACTATGCATTCTTCTATTACCATAATGTTATTTGAAAAAGCGTCTCGAATATTATGGATAGTTTTCAAGATTGTATGATTTTTAAAAGTTTGCGAGCCACGATACCATTTGCTAGCATAAAGTTTTATCAGTTGCCGTTGAAAAATAAGACGTGTTAAGTAGGTGTAAGCGAACTTGCACAGCCCGCCTTGAGAACATCAAGGGAAATTCTTATTGAAACAGAGGTGCTCTGGCTCCTCCTGACTGCTTATAGCAAAAGGTGAGAAGATAGAAAGGAAGAAATGATTTAACGATGGAATTGGTAGGCAAAAAGGAAGAACTTAAAGATTTGAGACAATTCTCACCCTATCCGTATTGCAAAAAAAAAAAAAAATTTGCGAACACTAAGCATGTGGCCACGTGACCATTTCATAAGGAAATGAGTATGAACGTGAACCACTTACTTATCGGGCACCCCAGGAGGAAACTGCCATTTTGAACGGAAGAGGAAGGAGGTGACAAGGAACGAGGAGCAATGAGCTTCTTAGATTTTACAGATGGGACCACAGAGGTACATGGTTGAGAACACGCGGTATTCTCCAAAAAAAGACCCTGAGGGTGATTCAGAGATGATCAGGGCTGCCTTCTGATCAGTTTCAGAAGGGTGGCGGCCACCGCTCTGCTTCCAGGAGGCCAGACAGCCTCCCAGAGCCATAGAGGCAGGGCTGCTCAGCTCTATGGCAGTAGGGGCCACACGACAGAGCCCCGGAGGTGCAATCCATGCCCAGAAGACACCTTCGGAGGCAGTACTTCCACCCCAGTGGGTTCAGGTGAGACCTCCACCCCTAGTGGACCCAGAAGACTGAACTGCTGTTGCAGTGAACCTGAAGGACACAGCGTGGAGCCAGAGAATTATTCTAGAAACTTCAGATCTCATGGAGTTTGCCTTGCCAGATTTTGAGCTTGCTTAGGATCCATCCCTCCTTCCTTCTTTCCTATGTTCTCCCTTTTGGGACCGGACTGTCTATCTTATGCCTGTCCCACCATTATAATTTGGAAGCATATAAACTGGCTTCACATATTCACAGCTGGGGAGGGATTTTTGTCTCAGTATGAATCCTCACTTGGATCTCCGGGATATCTGATGTTGACGACATTTAGGTGAGACTGTGAAATGCTCTTGGAAACTGGAGAGATGATAGGGAGCAGCAGTGCGGGATGTGTGGGGCACCATGCATGCAACGTTTGGACAGAAATTCGAGATGTCAGAGTAGCAACGCACCTTCAGGCATGCCTGCACCTTAGGTATGATTCTGGAATATACTAGAGTTTCCCTGAAACTCTTTGATCTGTTCCCATTGGCACCTAGTCTTCCCAAACACCCGTGCGCCCTTCTCTGGAGGACCCAGCTATGTTCACTGTTTGGACTTTGGTGAAGGTTTCACTGGTGAATACATAGGTCAAAAATAATGAAACTCTGTACACTTCGTGCACTTTCTTGCAGGCCAGTTATATTTTAATAAAACTGTTGGGGCGCCTGGGTGGCGCAGTCGGTTAAGCGTCCGACTTCAGCCAGGTCACGATCTCGCGGTCCGTGAGTTCGAGCCCCGCGTCAGGCTCTGGGCTGATGGCTCGGAGCCTGGAGCCTGTTTCCGATTCTGTGTCTCCCTCTCTCTCTGCCCCTCCCCCGTTCATGCTCTGTCTCTCTCTGTCCCAAAAAAAATAAATAAAAAAAAAATGTTAAAAAAAAAATTAAAAAAAAAAAAATAAAACTGTTGATTAAAATAGTACTTTCTATGAGAAACGCAAAACAACTTTGGCAAAGATTTTGAAGGATAGGAGATTATTTTCTCACCAGCATTATTTAGAAATGCTGTAGCATGGTGATCATTTTTTTTTTTTTTTAAAGACTGACATTTACTCTATGTTATTCTTTCTTTAAAATACCTTACAGACAACACTTCCCTTTACTGCCTGCACGGGGACTAGCAAGAAAGCGGTCTAATCAATGTTTGGTTTGTGGCATGAGTATTAGTTTCCTATACAAAGGAAAGGATACTCAATGGGGAAAAACTGAGAGCTTTTCCCCTAAGGTCAGGAACAAGACAAGGATGTCCACCCTCATCACTTTTATTCAACATAGTACTAGAAGACCTGGCCACAGCAATCAGACAACAGAAAGAAAGAAAAGGCATCCAAAATGGGAAAGAAGTAAAACTCTCACTATTAGCAGATGACATGATACTATACATGGAAAACTCCAAAGACTCCACCAAAAAAAAAAAAAAAACGCTAGAAACTAAATAAAGTCAAGTCACAGGATACAACACAAACATGCAGAAATCTGTTGCATTTCTAGACACAATAACGAAACAACAAAAAGAGAAATTAAGAAAACAATCACATGTGCTATTACGCCAAAAATAATAAGACACCCAGGAACAAACCTAACCAAGGAGGTGAAAGAGTTGTACTCTGAAAAGCTATTAAGATGTTGATGAAAGAGGGGAGCCTGGCTGGCTCAGTCAGGAAAGTGTGCAACTCTTGATCTTGAGGTTGTAAGTTCGAGCCCCATGTTGGGTGTAGAGATTACTTAAAAAAATAAAATCTTAAAAAAATTGATGAAAGAAATTGGAGATGACACAAAGAAATGGAGAGACGTTTCACGCTTGTGGATTAGGGAACAAATATTATTAAAATGTCGACACTACCCAAAGCAATCTACACATTTAATGCAATCCTTATCAAAATACCAACAGCATTTTCCACAAAACTAGAACAAACAATCCTTCAATGTGTATGGAACCACAAAAGACCCCAAATAGCCAAAGCAATTTTTTTATTATAGTTTTATTTTTTTAATATGAAATTTATTGTCAAATTGGTTTCCATACAACACCCAGTGCTCATCCCAACAGGTGCCCTCCTCCATGCCCATCACCCACTTTCCCCTCCCTCCCAACCCTCATCAACCCTTAGTTTATTCTCAGTTTTTAAGAGTCTCTTATGGTTTGGCTCCCTCCCTCTCTAACTTTTTTTTTCCCTTCCCCTCCCCCATGGTCTTCTGTTAAGTTTCTCAGGATCCACATAAGAGTGAAAACATATGGTATCTGTCTTTCTCTGTATGACTTATTTCACTTAGCATCACACTCTCCAGTTCCATCCACATTGCTACAAAAGGCCAGATTTCCTTCTTTCTCATTGCCAAGTAGTATTCCATTGTGTATATAAACCACAATTTCTGTATCCATTCATCAGTTGATGGACATTTAGGTTCTTTCCATACTTAGGCTATTGTTGAAAGTGCTGCTATAAACATTGGGGTACAAGTGCCCCTCTGCATCAGCACTCCTGGATCCCTTGGGTATATTCCTAGCAGTGCTATTGCTGAGTCATAGGGTAGATCTATTTTTAATTTTTTGAGGAACCTCCACACTGTTTTCCAGAGCGGCTGCACCAGTCTGCATTCCCACCAACAGTGCAAGAGGGTTCCCGTTTCTCCACATCCTCTCCAGCATCTATAGTCTCCTGATTTCTTCATTTTAGCCACTCTGGCTGGCGTGAGGTGATATCTGAGTGTGGTTTTGATCTGTATTTGCCTGATGAGGAGTGACATTGAGCATCTTCTCATGTGCCTGTTGGCCATCCGGATGTCGTCTTTAGAGAAGTGTCTATTCATGTTTTCCGCCCATTTCTTCACTGGATTATTTGTTTTTCGGGTGTGGAGTTTGGTGAGCTCTTTTTAGATTTTGGATACCAGCCCTTTGTCCGATATGTCATTTGCAAAAATCTTTTCCCATTCCGTCGGTTGCCTTTTAGTTTTGTTGATTGTTTCCTTTGCAGTGCAGAAGCTTTTTATCTTCATGAGGTCCCAATAGTTCATTTTTGCTTTTAATTCCCTTGCCTTTGGAGATGTGTCGAGGAAGAAATTGCTGCGGCTGAGGTCAGAGAGGTTTTTTCCTGCTTCCTCCTCTAGGGTTTTGATGGTTTCCTGTCTCACATTCAGGTCCTTTATCCATTTTGAGTTTATTTTTGTGAATGGTGTAAGAAAGTGGTCTAGTTTCATTATTCTGCATGTTCCAGATCTCCCAGCACCATTTGTTAAAGAGACTGTCTTTTTTCCATTGGATATTCTTTCCTGCTTTGTCAAAGATTAGTTGGCCATACTTTTGTGGGTCTAGTTCTGGGGTTTCTATTCTATTCCATTGGTCTATGTGTCTGTTTTTGTGCCGATACCATGCCATCTTGATGATTACAGCTTTGTAGTAGAGGCTAAAGTCTGGGATTGTGATGCCTCCCACTTTTAGCCAAAGCAATTTTGTAAAGAAAAGCAAAGCTGGAAGTATCGCAATCTCAGACTTCAAGTGATATTACCAAGCTGCAGTAATTAAAACAGTATGGCACTGGCACAAAAACAGACATGGAGATCAATAGAACAGAATAGAAAACCCAGAAATAAAGCCACAGTTATATAGTCAATTAACCTTCGACAAAGCAGGAAAGAATATCAAATGGGAAAAAGAGTCTCTTCAATGAATGGTGTTGGGAAAAGTGGACAGCAACATGCAAAAGAATGAAACTGGACCACTTTCTTACACCGTACACAAAAATAAATTCAAAATTGATGAAAGACCTACATGTGAAACCTGAAACTATAACATCCAGGAAGAGAGCACAGGCAGTAATTTCTCTGACATCAGCCACAGAAACATTTTTCCTGAGGCAATGGAAACAAAAGCAAAAATAAACTATTGGGACTATATCAATATAAAAATCTTCTGCACAGGGAAGGAAACAATCAACAAACTAAAATGCAATCTAGAGTGGGAGAAGATATTTGCAAATGACATATATGATAAAGGGTTAATATCCAAAATCTATAAAGAACTTATACAACTCAAAACCCAAAAAAACAATTCACTCAAAAAATAGGCAGGGATGCCTGCATGGCTCAGTTGGTTATGCTCGGACTTCGGCCCAGGTCATAATCTTGCCAGTCGTGAGTTTGAGCCCCACCTTGGGCTCTCTGCTCTCAGTGCAGAGCCTGCTTTGGATCCTCTGTCTCCCTCTCTCTCTGCCCCTCCACTGCTCGCTCTCTCTCGCTCTCTCTCTCAAAAATAAACACTTTAAAAAATGGGCGGAAGACATGAACAGACATTTCTCCAAAGACATCCAGATGGCCTATGGGCTCATGAAAGCATGTTCACTCATCATCACTCATCATCAGGGAAATGCAAATCAAAACTACAATGAGATAGCACCTCACACCTCTTAAAAAATTTTTTTAATCACATTTTGATTCTAACCAACCAGCTTACAACCCCAGAGTATAAAACTGTGTGTGGGGCCAGGCACTCTGGTGCACTGCTGGTGGGAACGCAAACTGCCGCAGCCGCTGCGGAAATCAGCATGGAGGCTCGTCACGAGGTCTCGCGTAGAACCACACGACCCAGCAATGCCACCGCTGGGTGTTGATCCGAGGGGAGGAGAACGCCAACTCAGAAACATATCCACGCACCCCCACGTTCGCTGCAGCATCGTTCACGACAGCCAAGATGTGGAAACCACCCACGTGTCCACCCACAGATGAATGGATTTAAAAAAAACAAAAAGGAAGATTACCGAGCCATCAGAAAGGATGAAATCTTGCCACCTGCGACAACACGGGTGACCTGGAGGGCGTCACACTAAGTGAAACAAGTCAAACAGAGCCGGACAAATACCACATGGTCTCACTTGCACGTGGAATCTTCACCAAAAAAAGGAACTCCCAGATACAGATAAGCAATTGGCGGTTGGCTACGGAGGGGAAGGGGGTCAAAAGGTACACGCTTCCAGTTATAAATAAATAAGTCACGGGGATGTCACGTTCAGCACGGCGACTATAGTTAACGACACCGTATCGTATATCTGAAGGTGCTAAGACAGTAAATCTTGAAGGTGCTCATCACAAGAAAAAACAACGTGTGAGTACGTGTGGTGACAGATGTTAACCAGACTTACCGCGGTGATCGTTTGTTTGCAATATATGCAAATGGTGAATCTCGTCTTGCACCTGAAGCTAGTAGGTTACCCATCGGTCACGGCTCAGTAACGAATTTAAAAATTAAAAAACCACGGCCAGCCTCTCTGTCACCTGGTGCCAGGCACAGAGGCGCTCAGGAGACTCTGGGCGAGCTGAGCGCGGCTGAAGGAGCAGGCTCTTCACCAAAACCGGAGCCTCGAAGGCACCGGACCGCCTCCGGCTCTCGGCCCCGGATCTGACCGGCCGTGAGGTTCGGCCACCTCTGCCAGAAAGCCATCCCCGGAATCTCATCAGCCTTTCCATTCGCGTTGCTACAGCCTCCTATCGGGCTCGCACCACTCGCGCTCTGGCCTCGCCCCCGGTCCGCACAGAGACAGAACGAGATCCCAAATCCCCGGTCCCCACTTTCCAATCCCCACGGGAAGGGGCTCAGCACGGGAGCTCCAAGTTCCTCCCGGGCTATTTCTCACCACCCCCCTCCACCCCACCCAACCTGGGCTCCGGGCACAGGAGCCACGGCCTTTCCCGGAGACCTCGAACGCGGTCACGGCTCACCGCCGCTGCTCGCGCCGCTTTTTCCACCTGTAACGGCCTTCGCACCCCCTCACCCCTCTCACCCCTTTCTGCACCTGTAACGGTCTTCGCACCCCCGCACCCCTCTCACCTCTTTTTCCACCTCTAACGGCCTTTGCACCCCCGCACCCATCTCACCTCTTTTGCCACCTATAACGGCCTTCGCACCCCTTCACCCCTCACCCCTTTTTCCACCTGTAACGGCCTTCGCATCCCCACACCCCTCTCACCTCTTTTTCCACCTGTAACGGCCTTCGCACCCCCACACCACTCTCACCCCTTTTTCCACCTGTAACGGCCTTCGCACCTCCCACCCCTCACCCCTTTCTCCATCTGTAACAGCCTTCTCACCCCTTCACCCCTCTCACCCCTCTCACCCCTCTCACCTCTTTTTCCACCTATAACGGCCTTCGCACCCCCTCACCCCTCTCTCCACCTGTAACGGCCTTCGCACCCCTTCACCCATCTCACCCCTTGCCAGTCAGAGCCCACTCCGCCAACCGAGATCTCCTCTGACCCCCGGGAAAGGGTCCGTCAATTCCTCCTCCAAACTCCCGTAGCTATCTAGGTTTATTTGTTTCTCATGACATTAGGAGGCAGTATCCTTGAGGAGGAAGAGTGGAGCCAGATGGGTTCTGTTTAAAATCCTGGATCTACTACTTTTTAGGAGTCTGACTTTGGGCACGTCATGTAACCGCTCTATGCCTTAATTTCCTTGCAACAAAAGTGTAGGATAGAAACACTCAAAGCGTATTTCCCTTGTTCATTCCTGGCATGTTCCGTGTGCCAGTGTGCACGCTCTCTCTGCACATGCATACGTGTATATATATATACATGTGTATAATAGACGTATGCGTATAACAGACGCATGTGTGTGTATATATATATATATATATATATGCACATATACCAGAGATAGAGATAGGTACAATGCAGGTACTCAATAAGTATTTGTTGAGCGAATAAAAATTAGGATATTCGCACTGAAGACTTCTCACTTGAACTCATTAATCCCACTGAACATCTGTACTCTGATCACAGGGTAGAGCAAAGGTACCAAAATGACAGAAATGTAATCACCTCTCACTTGCAGTCCGGCATCCACCAGCTCTGTGCCGGTCATCACCGCCATCATTCTCTTCCTGCACTCCCGTTCCTATGTGCCCTGGATTCCAAGGAGATACAGCACATAAGTACCTTTGCAATTGCATCTGGCATAGCTATACTGATATGAGATAAAGTAAAATTTACAGCAACATGAATTAGTAGAGATAAAGACCTTAACTTCGTAAGGATAAAAGGCTTAATCCATCAGGAATATATGACAGATGTCTGTCATTTTGTTTGTGCTAAGAGTGTACCCAGAATATATAAAAGGTTAATTGGTACAATTATAATGAGAAATTGAAGTATCTGCAAACATAGCACAGTGGTCTCGGTAATGGATTAGCCAAGCAGATAAAAATATTAGGAAACATACTGAAAATTAGAATTAAACCATTAACAATTTTAACATCATAACTACTGCATAATTATTGAAGAATACAAATTCTAATAACCACACACTGAACATTTGTAAACATGGACTATATCTTTGGCCACAAAGCTAGCCTCAGTAGAAATCAAATGATTTCAGTTATGGAACATTCTGTGTGATCACAAAGTTATGTCAGACATCAATTTCAAAAATGTAAAATGAAAATTCTCATGTCTTTAGAAACTTAAAAAACACTTTAAAAATCTTTGCGTAAACAAGAAAGTCTTAATAGAAATTAGAACTATCTTGAAGTATAAATTAATACAAATACCATATCTAAATATGTGGGATGAAGATAAAGTCATGCTTAGCACGAATTTTATTCCTTAAATGCATATGTTATAAGAGACCAAAGGATGAAAATTAATGCACCAATCATCTACTTCAACAAGTTTAGAAAAGAAATGGAAAAATAAACCCCCAGAATATGAAAGGAAGACATTATTAAAGATGAAAGCCAAATTACTAACAAACAGGGGCACCTGGCTGGGTCAGTCAGTGGCGTGCGTCTCTTGATCTTGGGGTTGTAGGTTCGAGCCCCACATTGGCTGTAGAGATTATTTAAAATCATTTTTTAAAAATACCAAATTGGGGCACCTGAGTGGCTCGGTCGGTAGAGCATCCAACTTCGGCTCAGGTCATGATCTCATGGTTCGTGAGTTCCAGCCCCACATCGGGCTCTGTCAGCACAGAGTCCACTTGGGATCCTCTGTTACCCACCCCCCGGCCTTTCTCTGCCCCTCCCCTGCTCGCTCGCTCTCTCTCTCTCTCTCTCTCTCTCAAAAATGAACATTTGAAAGAAAATAGCAAATACACAATAACAAATACATAAATAACAATTTATGTCCTTAGACACAAATAATAAAATTATCAGATTTCTGATTTCAGCACTGACATGGAAAGGACTTCAAAGTTGCCATTTCCATTCTTAGAGAAAAGCTGAACAAATTGAAAATCGACAACTTTGCTTAGATCCTTCAGAAACCAGGTATCGGGCAAACCTACACCCCAAAATCTATAAAGACCCGCAAGTACGGTGAATCGTAACAAAGAACTGCTAACCTGCAGAAGCCGCTGGAGCCATAAACTGGTGAGAACACCTAGGAGCTAAGAGACCAGATGCTTTTAAGAGAGACAGCGTGAGCGGGTAGGGACGGAGAGAGAGGGAGAGGAAGAGAATTCCAAGCAGGCTCCGCACTGTCACTGGTGAGCCCCATGTGGGGGCTGAACTCAGGAACCGAACCGTGAGATAATGACCTGAGCCGAAATCAAGAGTGGAAGCTTAACCGACTGAGCCACCCAGGCGTCCCGACAAGATGCTCTTGGTAAGTGGCTAATGAGTAGCAGTCAATGCAGATATTTTGCTTATCTCTAAAAAATTCAGGCCATGGAGTATCAGTGCTTTCTTTACCACTGGAAAGAGGTGAGTGTCTTTCAATCTATTAAGATTAGAGGATCAACTCCATAAACAACACAACCAATTCAGAAAAATCATCCTTAAAATTCTGTTCCTCTAGAGCCACCCTCAGTATATAGAACCAGCAGAATAGGATGGATGGATGGATGGATGGATAGATAGATAGATAGATAGAAAGAAGAAATTTATTATAGGAATATGTTTCTGTGGTTATGGAGGCCCAAAACCCCTTGATCTGCCACCTGAAAGCTGGACAACCAGGGAAGCTGGTAGTACAATTCAATCCAAGTCCAAATACTGAGAACCAGAGGAGCCAATGGTGTAAGTCCAAGTCCAAAATCCTGGGAACTGAAAGCACCAATATTTAAGAGCAGGAAAGGACCGGACGCCTCAAATTAAACAAAGGGAGCAACAAATTTGCCCTTTCTCTACCTTTTTGTTCTATGAAAGCCCTCAACTGATTAGACGATGGAGCTCTTCTTAGCTCAGTCCACCAATTCAAAGGGTAATCTTTTCCAGAAATATCTTCACAGACACACCCAGAAATAATGTTTTACCAGCTATCTGGCTATACCTCAACCAAGTCAAGTTGGCACATAAAATTAACCATCACAGGGGACAGCTCTTATTTTCCCCCAAGGTCTTCAACTAGTTGAATAAGGTCCACCCACATGATGGAAGATAATCTGCTGGTTTAAATGCTAATCTTATCTAAAAAACACCTTCACAAGGACATTTAGACCGATGTTTGACCTAATACCTGGGTACTGTGGCCTAGCCAAGTTGACACTTAAAATTAATCATCACAAGGGACGTTTTCTAATGGAAGAGTTAAATTCTTTAAAAAGACATAATAATCCTACAAGTGTATATTGCGAACAAGAGTGTCAAAATACGTGGGGAAAAAAACTGATAAAAATATAAGAAAGAAATAGACAAATCATGTATTGGATACCAGGAAAGCTCAGACAAATCCCAATTTGAGGATGTTCTATAAAATAGCTGACCGATACTCCTTAAAACATTGACACCAAAACTGCCAAGGAAGTCTGAAAAATTGTCACTACCTAGAGGAGGCCCAGTACATATGGCAACTAAATGTAACATGGGATCCTGGAACAGAAAAAGGACACTATGTGAAAAGTAAGAAAATCTGGGTAAAGTATGGACTTCAGTTAATAATAGTGTATCAAATATCGGTGCCTTATTTTTACCAAATGTATGACACTCATGTTAATAATAAGGGAAATTGCATGAAGGGTATACAAGGACTCTCTGTACTATCTTTGCAATTTTTCAGTAACTAAAATTGTTCCAAAATTCATGTTTCTTCTAAAAGTTTCCTAAATCTCTGCCATAGAACAGTGAGAATGAACAGAACACTGTCACAGATCCCTCAGACAATAAACTAAGACAATATCATGAACGACTTTATGCCAATACATTCAATATTTAGATACAGCTTATAGATTCCTAGAAAAATATAATTTGCCCAAAACAGTTCTGTAACAATTAAACAATTTGCATTAGTAATAACAATCTTTCTGCATTGAAAGCTGCAGGTACAAGAACTTCAAGAAAACAGTAATTCAATTCCCGCATTACACAAACTATTATTCCCAATAATGGAATAAGAAGATACAATTTACAACTCATTCCATGAGTCGAACACCTTGTTAACAGACTCTTAACAATAAAGGAAAGGAAAGGAAAGGAAATTTATCAGGAAAGGAAGGAAAATTACATGTGCATCTCATTCAAAAGTATACTTGTGAAAATCCTCACGAAATATCAGCAACACCAAAAAAGGACGATACATCATTAGATTGTGGAGTTAGTTCAAAAATGTTGGTTTGTTTCACTTTAAAATTTTAGTTAATGTAATGTACCGTGTTACCATATCAAAAAAGGAAAATCAAATGATCGTTCAAATGGAAGAGAATCATTGGATTAAATTAATAGCACATCCATAACACAAAAACTTAGCTAAATACATATAAGAGAACTTCCTTTGCTTGAAAACTGGCAGCTACAAAAAATGTTTTACGGTGACACACTGAGAAATTTCCAGTGAATCTGGAACAACACAAAGATGTCCGCTGCCACCACTTCCATTTAACATCTGTGCTGAGGTCCAGCCAGTATGGTAAAGTTGTATTCATTAGAAAGCAGGGAAAAGATGACATTATACATATATTCTATGATTATGCATATAAAGTATAAATAATATAGAGATAAGTTATTCGAATGAGTTTAGCAAGTTCTCCATAATAAAAACATAAAAGGGAATGGAATTTATATATACCATCAACAAAAAATGATATTTAAAAAGACAACATCTACAGAGCCATAAAAATATCAATTATGAGAGCCAGTCTGGCTGTGCCAGTGAAGTATGAGACTCCTGTTGTTGGGGTTGTGAGTTCAAGCCCCAGGATGGGCATAGAGCTTAATAATATCAAAAGTAAAATAATATATATAATATCTATCTATCTATATACATATATTATCTAAAATTTGGGGCGCCTGGGTGGCTCAGTCGGTTGAGCGTCCGACTTTGGCTCAGGTCACGATCTCGCGGTCTGTGAGTTCGAGCCCCGCGTCAGGCTCTGGGCTGATGGCTCAGAGCCTGGAGCCTGCTTCCGATTCTGTGTCTCCCTCTCTCTCTGCCCCTCCCCCATTCATGCTCTGTCTCTCTGTCTCAAAAATAAATAAATGTTAAAAAAAAATAAAATAAAAAATAAAATTAAACACAACAAAAGATGTAAAGGCCTCTGAGAAATTGAGAGGAATTAAAGACTTAAATCAACGTTAAATATACCATATTTATGGTTTGGGAAACAATATTCGTAAAATGTCAATTAACCCCAAGATCAATGAATCCAGTGCAAACCTAATCAATATATCTGCACATATTTTTGTGGCAATTGACAAAATGATTCTAAAATGTATCTAGAAGGGGAGCCTGGGTGGTTCAGTAGGTTAAGCGTCACCACTTCGGCTCAGGTCACGATCTGACGGTTCGTGGGTTCAAGCCCCACATCGGGCTCTCTGCTGTCAGCACGGAGCCCGCTCACTTCAGATCCTGTCCCCCTCTCTCTCTGCCCTCCCCTGCTTGTTTTCTCTCAAAATAAATAAATAAACTTAAAAAAAAAGAATACAGTGTGTATAGAAACATATGGCAAAAATAATTGAGGCACTTTTCAAAAAGATGACAAAATGTAAGGACTTGGCCTACCAGCTATCAAAAATAATTACAAAATCATAGTAATTAAGGCAGTGTGATATTGGTGTAAGGGATAGTAGGACAGAACAGAACAGACAAGGTAGAAATGGAGTATAAGGGTTCAGGTCACCAATTTGCAATGTGGGGGGGGGGGGTAGTTCCTACACCAACCAGTAATTCTCGGGACACCAGCTGAGAGTCCTACAATTGAACCCGATTCTGATACTGTCTGCCCGGAGAGAGCTCCGACGGTCAGGGTGAAGGGCTCCGTTTACAGGACTGCCCCACCTCCACCCCCACCCCGACTCGAGACCCAGCTGCGAGCCCGGGTGCTTGGGACTCCGCCGCGGCAAAGGTTCCCACCGCGCCCTCCTTGGGTCCGAGTAAGATGCCGGAGCGGCTCACAGAACTTAGAGAACCGGCTTCCTTACCAGGTCGCGGGGTGAGTCGGAAAGGCTGGGACTCGGGAGCACGGCCAGGCGGGCGCGTTCCCGAGGAGGAGGGGTGCAGGGCGGGCGGGCAGCTTCCCCCCCAGCTTCCCTGCCCTCGCCAGGCCGCCACTCTCCCCGCCGCTCCACGTGGTCACCAAGCCCTCCTGTCGGGTTTTACGCAGGCTTGGTTACAGAGGCGTCATTGCCCATTGGCTGATCCGGCCTCCAGCCCCCGCCTCTGCCCCGAGTCAGGGGGCGGTTCCCAAAGTTCCCACCCTCCCGTGCGTGGTTGGTTCCCCTGGCAACCAGCCCCCGCCTTCAGGCTACCCGGGGGCCTTTCTAAAAGAGACCTCATTAACATAACAAGACACCTTTCCGCCGCTCCGCACGTAGGAAATTCCTAGGGTTTGAGGAGCTGTGAGCCAGAAGCGGGATCAAAATATATTCATTAAAATTCACAGTATCACATAGAGCCTTGCATAAATGGACAGTTGATTTATGACAAAAGTAGCACTGCAGAGTGGGGGAAAGGTTAAGTTTTTACTAAACGTGATGAGACGATTGGTAACCACAGGGAAAAAATTTAACCCTGACTTTTTCACACACACACACACACACACACACACACACACACCTTGGAGATACTGTGGGCTCGATTCCAGACTACCACAACAAAGCAAGTATCACCATCAAGTGGGTCAAGAGAATTTTTTTGGTTTCCTGATGCATATAAAAGTTACGGTTGAGGAGGCGACTGGATGGCCCTATTCTTGGTTTCCCCTCAGGCCATTATCTCACCCCTGTGAGATCAAGCCCCTCTTCAGGTTCCATGCTCACAGTGCAGAACCTGCTTGGGCTCTCTCCTCTATCTGGCCCTCTCCTGCTCTCTTTCTCTTTCAAAATAAGTAAATAAACTTTAAAAAAAAAGCCTGAAAAAAGTTATGTTTGGGGGCATCGGGCTGGACCAGTCGGAAGAGCGTTTGACTTTTTTTTTTAAGTTTTTAAATGTACGTTTATTTTTGAAGGAGAGCGAGAGACAGAGCGTGACTGGCGGAGGGGGAGAGAGAGAGGGAGACGCAGAATCTGAGGCAGACTCTAGGCTCCAAGCTGTCAGCACAGAGCCAGACACGGGGCTTGAACCCACTAACTGGGAGATCATGACCTGAGCGGAAGTCGGACACTTGACGGACTGCACCACCCAGGCACCCGGAGAGCATCTGACTCTTAATCTGGGGGTCATGAGTTCGAGCCCCACGTTGAGTGTAGAGATTACGTAAATATAAATAAATAACCTTTTAAAACATTTTGTTTACACTATACTGCTATAAACATTGTGTCTAAAAAAAGTACATACATTAATTTAAAAATGCTTTGTTACTAACAAATGTTGGGGCACCTGGCTGGCTCAGTCGGTGGAGCATGCAACTCTTGATCTTGGGGTTGTAGGTTCAAGCCCCACATTGGGCATAGAGATTACTTAAAAATAAAATCTTTTTAAAAATTATAAAAATTAGGGGCACCTGGGTGGCTCAGTCAGTTAAGCGTCCGACTTCAGCTCAGGTCATGATCTCACCGCTCCTGAGTTCAAGCCCCAAGTCGGGCTCTGTGCTGACAGCTCAGAGCCTCGAGCCTGCTTTGGATTCTGTCTGTCTGTTTGTCTCTCTCTCTCTGTCTCTAAAAAATAAACATTAAAGAAAAAAAACAGCTCCCAGCCACTGCCTCTTTGCAGACAGCCTCTCTCTGCTCTCCTGCCCACAGCTCCCTTGTGGTGTATTCAGTAAACTTGTACCCCCTTTGTTCAGCCTCAGGTGAATTATTTCACCTCCCTCCCCATTGGCTTCCGGCCCCCATCAGATGGAGAGACACCCCGTATAGACACCACGATAATCACTGACCACAGATCACCATAACAAATATAAAATGAAAAAGTTTGAAATACGGTGCGAATTACCAAATGTGGCACAGAGATACAAAGTGAGCAAATGCTGTTGGAAAAATGGCACCCTTAGACTCTCAACAGGATTGCCACAAACCATCAATTTGTAAAAAATGCGATTACCCTTGAAGTGCAATAAAGCAAAGCATAGTAAAACAAGGCATACTTGTATATCAATACACACAGCCCCTCCTCATTATTCACAGATTCTGTGTTTGCGAAATCCCCTGCTCACGACAATGTATGTATAATCCCCAAATCAATACTTAGGGTACTTTGCGGACATTGGTGATCACGGGAAGATCTGAGTCACTCGGTGTAGACACTGCCAGGTGAGGCTGAACAAGGTGCTACTCTGCCTTCTTGCCTGAGCTCCCATACCGTAAACAAATGTTCTTTTCAAGGTCCGTTGAGTGCCTGCCACATGTTTGATTTTGCGCTTGCTGATGATGATTTTGCCTTTTAATGTGGCTTTCAGCAGTGTGGAAGTGATGTCTAGTGTTCCTGAGAAGGCTGTGAGGTACTTCATGTCAACCTAGAAGTAAGAGCAACCATGAGAGGCAAAGAAGCGTTTATTCAAAGCATTGCAGTTTGGGGAGCACAGATTCCAGCAGTAACCAGAGAAGTGTCCTAAAAGCCAGGGGGGTTTATGAAGAAGAGGAAGGAGGGAGGCAATTACATGATGGATCAAAGAGAAACAAAGATTGTCAATTGGTCCTAACAGGCCAAGCTGCTTTGGGTTACACACTAGTCAACTATTCTGTCTTCAGAAAGTCCATAACCAGACGTTACAATGGCTTATAAAACAATTGCGGCTTCTGGCCCAGCCAGGAGTTTGTTTTTTGCCTAACTCAAGAGTTCATTAGCCATCTGTTTTGGCGGGGCTGGGCGGGGGAATGGAGCTTTCCTCAAAATGGAATCTCTCATGTCCCGAGGTTGTTTTTGTTTGTTTGTTTGTTTTTAATTTCTTTTAACGTTTATTTATTATTGAGAGACAGAGACAGGGCATGAGCAGGGGAGGGGCAGAGAGAGGAGGAGACACAGAACCTGAAGCAGGTTCCAGGCTCTGAGCTGTCAGCACAGAGCCTGACATGGGGCTCGAACTCATAAACCGCAAGATCATGACCTGAGCCGAAGTCAGACGCTTAACCCACTGAGCTACCCAGGTGCCCCTCATGTCCTGCGGTTTAATACACTTCCACAGGTATATCCAGAAAAAGGAAGAGGGAATTCGTCAATCTTTGCATGAGGCAGTTCTGGAAAGTGCTAAAATAACAGCTATAGGCGTGAGGAAGCTATGGAGGAGATGGAAAAGTGGCTAACTTTGTGGAGTTGGGAGGTGATAACAAGTTAATGAAAGCATAACGGACAGTTGAGACGCTGAAAGCCAAAGAAACTGACACTCAGATTGCCCGGGGTCAAGGAAACGTTAAACTCTTGTTGAGCAGTGTTGGCTGCTTGCCTTGCATATTTCAAAAGGCTATACGGTGTGGAAATCGCTAAACTTGTAGGTGAGGCAGTTGCTGCAGATCAGGAGGTTATGGAAGAATTTTCAATATTTTTTGAATGTTGATTTATTTTTGAGAGAGAGAGAGAGAGAGGCAGAGAGCCAGTGGGGGAAGAGCAGAGGGAGAGGGAGACCCAGAATCGGATGCAGGCTCCAGGCTCTGAGCTGTCAGCACAGGGCCCGACATGGGGCTTGAACCCACTAACTGGGAGACAATGACCCAAGCCGAAGTCGGACCCTTCACCCACTGAGCCACCCAGCCCCCCCCCGCCCCCCCCCCACGGAAGAATTTTAAAGGTATCTGTTAAGTGGGGTGGGGTACCTGGCTGGGTCAGTCCAGTAGAGCCTGTGACTCTCGATATCGGGGTTGTAAGTTCAAACCCCATGTTGGGTATAGAGATTACTTGAAATAAAATATTTAAAAGAAAAGAAAAGAAAAAAGTATCTGTTAAGTGTCATACAGGAGAAGGTAATGGGAAGAGCAGATTTCCAACACTGATGAGTTTGTCTGGTTTACAAGGTAAACAAGGTGTTTCCGTTGATGTAAATGTGACCAGTGGCTCACTGGAACTTAATCCTGTATTCTTCCTGAGCACATAGTTCAGCATTTGCTAATTTGGTGTTCATGATGGTAGTTACAGAACATAAATCCCATGAATAATAGGAATCAAAATATGAGAAACAAACCAATGAGAAGACAGATCCCACCTCTACAGAAAAATGGAAAGAAGATTTGTAGTTCCTTCAAAACAGAGAAATTCCAGCTGTCCAACCAGCATGTGCAATGGAGCTCAACCTTATTAGTAATCAGGAAAATATCAATCAAAACCACAATACGAGATCATTACCCACATTGCAGACTGGCAACTTTTCACAATCTGATAATACCCACTGGTGAGGAGGATAGAATTCTAATACTCTGTTGGTAGGAGTACATAATTAATATAACCACTTTGGAAAAGAGTTGAGGAGTAGCTGGTAAAACTGAAGACATACGTGATCTGTAGCCCAGCAATCCCACTCTTGAGTAAGGACCGTAGAAAAGTGTATGTATATATGCACCGGAAGACATTGAAAGGGATTCCCATGACAGTACTTTTCCTAATGGCCCAAACCACAAATAATCCATAGACACATTATTGATGAAGCTAGGAATCATAGGTAGTATTTCTTCTCCTGGTGAGTATACGAATTCTAAATATGGGGGAGCGTACCCATGTTTTCTGAAACGATTACCAACCTTAAGGTTTTTTTTTTTAATGTTTATTCATTTTGAGGGGGGAGGGGCAGAAAGAGAGGGAGAGAGAGAATCCCAAGCAGGCTCCATACTCAGCACAGAGCCCAACTCAGGGCTCGATCCCACAACTCTGGGATTAAAACCTGAATTGAAATGAAGAGTCGGGCACTTAACAGACTGAGCCACCCAGGCACCCCCACCTTAAGGTATATATATATACATATATATGTATATATGTATGTATATACATATGTGTATATATATATATATTAAAAACTACACAAAACTCGGGGCCCCTGGGTGGCTCGGTTGGTTGAATGTCTAACTCTTGATTTCTGCTCAGGTCATGATCCCAGGGTCACGGGATCAAGCCCCGTGTCAGTCTCTGCACTGAGCGTGGAACCTGCTTACAATTCTCTGTCCGTCTGCTCCTCACCCCTGCTCCTGCTCTCTTTCTCTAAAATAAATAAATACATAAAACAAAATCCACACAAAACCGAAGCAACATTCCCCTACTGTTGCTGTGTTAAAGAGCATGTCCTTTCAGTATCATTTTCCTCACCTATTTAGCGGTGGTGAATTAACTCCAGTAACTGGGCATGTATTACCACATGGCAGAATGCCAAAATCGCAGTGGCCCAAAAAGGAGTTCTCTTCTCTCACAACCAACAATGCCAAACTGAGCTTCGGGCGCCCAACAATGAATGCAGACGTCGGGGCTCCTTCTAACTTGCCATCTTGTCGGCATTACCCTGTGGTTGTAAGATGGCATAACACCTGTGTGCTCCAGGCGGAAGACGCTAAGAGGCTGCATTTGCCTTTCTTTTCATCGGTGATCAAAACTATTTCTCAGAACACCGCTCCGCTTTCCCCTTCTTTCATCTCTCCGGCTCGAGCTGCGTCACAAGGTCGGCCCCACTTGCAGGGGAGTCTAGAAAACCAAGCATTTATCACTCCAAGCTCTGGAGTAGAAGAATGCACAAGAGAAAGGGTCAAGTAACGAACATTGTGTCAACCTTAAAAACTCAACGGCCACTTATTTTACCAGGAAAAGGAGTTTATTCAGGAAGGGCAGGGGAATTGGAATTTGAGACGTGAAAACTATGACAAAACATAGGAGAGTCCGAGAGACAAAGGGAAGGTCAGCTTTGATTAGGTTTTAGGTGGAAATTGGGGAGGTCTGTCTCAAACAAAAGTTCATCGGAGAAGAACAAGCGTGGAGGAGACAACATTCCTATGTGAAAAGTGTCCTCCCTTGTCAAGGTAATTCTTATCTTCCTTCTTCCCTCGGGGGATGCAGGCTGCAGGGAGAGGAGCTCAGGAGCTCCCCCTTCAGGGCTTCAGACTCCATTTTCAAGAGGTTTCCTTCATTTTCACACGAGGATCAACTGGGATGCCAGATGTGAAAACCTTTAAAACTTACAAAAGGCTAAACAAGTATCACAGGTTATTATGCTCGTCTTTTGGAACTAACTGAACACAAATTATGATTCAATTACCGAGGAAACGGTCTTCTTTGCAAACATTATACTAGATGATTGAAATCTATCATTCTATTTTTATCTATTTTGAACATCAGCCAGCAAGTGCTAACTTGGAACTTCGCTCAGGATAGAATATCTCAACTTAATGAACCCGTGTGAAAAATCCCTTTCTTTGCTGGGAGATGAATCTGGAAAGCTTGTCATATTCTTTATCTCTGGCGAAAGTTTCTACTGTGGATGGATGGAAGGCAAAAAGAAAATATTCCCTATAGAAATAGGCGAGGGAAAACCGGTATTGATTTTTGCAAAAGAAATTCAGAGTAACTCTCACAGGCTTTGGGTGTATCTAGGTCACTGGGAAGAAAAAAAAAAGACTAACATTTTGCTGACAGATCGGAGAAATATAGTTATTTCTTACACATGGTTATTAAATGGGTTTAGAATCTTTTTATTTTATACTAAGATTATTTCTACCGAGTAGAAACTACATACATATACGAGCAGAATGCAGAAAAATAAATTTGACAGCAGTATGCATTTAGATCAGTTTTCCATAAGAAACTCATGGTTAAATAAACTCTGAAATCCCAAATAAAATCACCTATCGAAGATTCAAATAATTTAAAAGTGGCAGCTACTTCACAATGTGATTATGTGGTCCCAACAGAGCAGAGTGAATTAGTCGGTGGTTGTTTCTCTCTCTTTGAACTCTAAAATCATTCACCATACCAGAGGGGCATTCTGGAAGCTGTCGAAGTTACTAGCCTTAAGTTTTAACCAAACTAGGGGCACCTGGGTGGCTCAGTGAGGCGTCCGACTCTTGATTTCAGCTCAGGTCATGATCTCACGGTTCTTGGATTCCAGCCCCTAAGTCGTGAGGTCAGGCTCTGCTCTGACAGTGTGGACCCTGCTTGGGATTCTCTCTCCCTCTCTCTCTCTCTCTGCCCCTCCCCAACTCATGCACGCTCCCTCTCTGTCTCTGCCTCTCTTTCTTTCTCTCTCTCTCTGAAAATAAATAAACTTTAAAAAAAAGTTTTAACCAAAGTAGTAATTTAGCAATATTAACATGTAAATCCAATGGACTAGAAAGAAAAAATATCTTTAAAAAATATTTTTGAATGTTTATTTATTTTTTAGAGATCGAGAGAAAGAAAGAGTGCGAGCAGGAGAGGAACAGAGAGAGAAGGAGACAGAGAATCCGAAGCAGGCTCCAGGCTCTGAGCTGTCAGCACAGAGCCTGACATGGGGCTCGAACCCACAAACCATGAGATCATGACCTCAGCCGAAGTCGGACTCTTAACTGACTGAGCCACCCAGGCGCCCCTAGAAAGAAAAAATATCTTAATTAGCTAAGATTAAACAATAAAGGTACCAATGACATCTTTGACTACTTGATCACTCAAAAAAGCTATATTAAGTACCTATGATGTGCCAGGCTCTGTGGTAGACACTAGGGATACAATAGTGAACAAAAAGTTATGATATTTGTCATTTCACTATATGGTACATACAGTCTAAAGTAAAAGACAACTTTTAAATGTATACTTTAATGAGATCATTCTTAATTACTTAATATAATACCTGGCATATAGTAATCATTCAACAAATGTCAGCTGCTACTACTATAATACAAAATAAAAAATACATACATACACAAACTAAAAAAAAAAAAAAACAAATGCAAAGTTCAGGGCGCCTGGGTGGCTCAGTCCGTTGAGGGTCCAACTCTTGATTTTTCGGCTCGGTTCACGATCCCAGGGTCGTGGAATTGAGCCCTGTGTCTGGCTCCACCCTGAGCGTGGAGCCTGCGTGAGATTCTCCCTCACTTTTCTTCTCTCTCTCTCCCTCCACCTGCCCCTCTCCCTTGCTTATGCTCTCTCTCTCTAAAATACAGATTTTTTTCAATTTTTTTAAATGCAAAGTTCTATGAAAATGTAAAGCAGGCAGACCAAATCTGTTTCAGAAAGGTCAGAAAATGCTTCCTAAAAGATCTGATATTTAAACCAAGTTTTGAAGGGTAAGTAGGTATTAAGTCAGCAAAAAGAGATATGCCTTATCGGTTTCTAAAATGAACACCATAGGGGCGCCCGGGGGGCTCAGTTGGTTAAGCGTCCAACTTCAGCTCAGGTCTGTGCTGATAGCTCAGAGCCTGGAGCCTGCTTCACATTCTGTCTCCATATCTCTGCCCCTCCCCACTCACTCTCTCTCTCTCTCTCTCAAAAATAAATGAATATTTAAAAAATAAAATAAAATGAACATCATGTGCAGATTGCTCTATTCACTGATTGCTAAAAATACCTTACGATTATAAGCTGATAATTTCTCAAGTCAATATCCCCTATTAAAGAGTGCTCTCTCTCCTCTCTCCAGTTTTCCACCAATTCTGATATCATTTCTTTTTCAAGCTTAAATCTGTCAAATTACTCTTCAAAATTCTACCCTCTTCCAAAAAATGACATTCGGTCGCAATCATTAATTATTTAGGAGCTAAGATATAACAGATGTGGTACAAGATTTAAAAACGTCTTACATATGTACAATTGAACTCCCAGAAGAAAGGCAGAAAGGGACAGAAAAAAATATTTGAAGAAACAATGGTCAAGAATTTTCCAAAATTACCTACAGCAAACAAGAGATGCCAGAAACTCAGAGAATAACCTCACATAAAAACCCTAAACAAACATAAGCATATCATATTTACTGAGCTGAAAAACAGAACAACTTCCTATTTCAGCTCCAGCATGTAAAGAGCTTGGAAGTCATCACTCCTCTACATACAAGAAGAAAATACTGAACAAACTAAAAGCCAGTGACTTTCCTTGGACCATCAGAGAATAGAAGTTGAGGGTCAAACCGTATCCTGAAATCTGGACAGAAAGGTGAGTACAGAGAACAACGAAGCTCATTTTACTGGGATCAGAAGCCAGTAGAGACATAAACTGGTAAGAACACTTAAATATTAACCGAGAAATTATTGGAGGCAGTGTGTAAATGAGCGTGAGAGCAAGAAACTCTTGCAGGCTGCGGTCTTCCGGAGGCCTCTGCACGTTTGTGAATTTTACCTCCAGGAATCCCATCAGGTCCTCATGCTCAAGAGCCAAAAAAGAACTCCCTCATGTCTCTGGCAAGGGGTGGGGGAAGTCACCAAGACCTAACTCTATGGCGTCTATATCTACACTAAAAACGTAAGTTAAAAGCAAATATATGCAGCTCTTCCCTTGAATGGTTTGCTATTCACTTGACCCAGAAAACCCTCCGTGATCATGCAAAGCAAGAGGTTCAAATCTTCGTCTTCACTTTAAGAACACGTGTGAAACTGCCTAGACCATCAACGGTATGCATACCCAAAAAACCACAATGTATCTGAAAGATGTCACTTTGCAAAAGCAACGTGTGCCATTCTGTCGCTACAACGATGGGGTTGGCAGGTGCGCCCAGGCCAAACCGTGGGGCTGGACACAGGGTCAGGGGCCCAAAAGGAGGGCTGCCTTTTTACTGCACATGATTAAAAATGCAAACAGTAATGGTGATTTTAAGGGTTCAGATGTAGATTCTCTGGTCATTGATCACATCCTGGTGAACCAAGCCCCCAATACGCGCGTAGAACTTACAGGGCTCCTGGTCGGATTAACCCAGACATGATAGGATGATCCTGACTGAAAACGAGCAGATTGTTCCTGAGCCAGAAGAGGAAGTGGCACAGATGAAAAAGGTATCCCAGAAGAAACAGAAGAAACAAAAACTTACGGCCTGGGAGTCATTCTGCATAAAATAAATGCAAATAAACTTTTTTTAAAAAGCAAATATATGGAGAAAGATACGGCATGCTAGCATTAAGCAAAAGGAAGCTGGAGTAACAACATTAATTTCAGATTAGACAATGCTGACCTCGGAACCAGAAAAATGATCAGGGATAAAGAGAGTCCATACATAACCATGAAAAGGGCCATTTTCCAGGGAGACATAAAAATACTTTATGTGTGTGTATCTTAATAACAGCGCGTCAGAATAAACGAATTATGCGAATCAAAGGCATTCACCAAGACAGATCACCCCCTGGACCATAAAGTGCACCTTAACAAATTTAATAGAAATTATACAAATTATGTTAGCAGATAATAGAATTTAACCAGAAATCAGTAGCAGAATGGTTCTTGGAAAGTTCCAAATGTTTGGAAGTTGAACAACACACTACTACATAAAATATAAGCCAAAGAAAAAGTCTCAAGAAATTTTAAAATATTTTCAACCGTATGAATATGAAAATACAACCTATCACAATTTGTGAGATACAGGGAAAGCAGTCCTTAGAAGGAGGTTTATAGCACTGAATGCATATAGTAGAAGAGAAGAAAGATCTGTAATCTATAACTAGCCTCTCACTACAGGAAACTAGAGAAAGAACAGCAATTCATTCCTAAAACAAGCGGGGCGCCTGGGTGGCTCAGTCAGTTAAGTGTCCGACTTTCGCTCGGGTCATGATCTCCCAGTTCGGGGTCGTCAGTTCAAGCCCCACATCGGGCCCTGTGCTGACAGGGCAGAGCCTCCTTGGATCCTCTGTCTCCCTCTCTCTCTGCCCCTCCGTGGCTCACACTTTCCTTCTCTCTGTCAAAAATAGGCAAACACGAAAAAATTAAATTAAAAAACTAAACCAAGCATAAGAAAGGAAGTAATAAAAAGTAGGATAAAAATCAATAAATCAAAGAGCCGAACAATAAAGAAAATCAAAGAAATAAAAAACTGGTCCTTTGAAAAGTTCGATAAAAGTGATAAATATCTTTCACATAAACCAAGAAGAAAGAGAAAGGACACAAAATACCAATACCAGAAATGAAAGGGGGGTCATCACTATTGACCCGTTAACATACATAGAACTTTTAATTATGGTGGTGGAAAGTCGGCCTGGGTTTTAATTTTACAATGCTTTGGACACATAAAAAGACAGGGAGAACAAAGAAAGATGAAGATAACGATTCCCTTTTATGGTTGTACTAATCAACTGAAAAAATGAGCAAAAGAACCCATTGAAAATGAAAACAAGCAACAAAGAATACTTATCAAGGAAAGTTCAGAGAGGGGTGCCTGGGCAGCTCAGCCAGTTAAATACCCAACTCCAGATTTCAGCTCAGGTCATGATCTTGTGTTTCATGAGTTAGAGCCCTGCGACAGGCTCCTTGATGACAGCTCGGTGCCTGCTTGGGATTCTCTCTCTCTCTCTCTCTCTCTCTCTGTCCTTCCTCTGCTCTCTTTCTCTCTCTCTCTCAAAATTAATAAATAAACTTAAAAAAAGTTCAAGGAAAGTATTAAGTAAAATGAAAAAGTTTACCTTGAAATGAATTAACTCATTTAACAATCGTTTATTGAGTACTTTCTATATGTCTGACCCCATTAGAATTGAGTTATAACAGAGAACAAAACTTTCAAACATCTGTACCCCCATGGACTTTACGTTACATTGAAGAAGAGAGGTAATAAACTATACACATAAATAGTAAGAAAATTATATAATATTTTAGAATGTAAAGACTTTTGTGGAAAATGAAAATATGGAGGAAAATAATGGCTACGGGTTGTCATACTATATAGGGTGGTTAGGGTTGCCGTCACTGTGAGGTAGAGATTTCAGCAAAAACTAGGTCTTAAGGATAAAGTAATACAAATATCTGAGGGATGATCTTTCACAGCAGAGGAAGTACGGCACATGCTTCATACGGTGTAGTATTATTGGTTTTTTTTTTTAACGTTTATTTATTTTTGAGACAGAGAGACAGATACAGGGCATGAGCAGGGTAGGGGCAAAGAGAGACAGAGACACAGAATCTGAAGCAGGCTCCAGCCTTTGAGCTTAATCAATACGTATCAAGCACGGTGCTTAGCAATTATATATAGGTGTTATAATATATATATATATATATATATATATATATATATATATATCACTCAGAAAATCCAAGCAAACCACTAAAAATTGAGATCTGCCCGTGAAACACTTGTAAGAAAGGCAGAGGGCACAAAAAAATTAATGGCACCGCAAAGGCATTTTGCGTTTCTGAATGTTATGCCCAGAATTCGTGATCCCCAAAGACCACTAGGGAGCCGAGTCCGATGCAAAAGCAAAAGAGCCTTTATTCGAGCTAGCTCGAGCTCAATCCCCTACCTGCATCCACGCAGCGGTGAGATACCAGGGAGAGAGAGCCAGAGTTTCACAAGGACAAAGGTTTTATAGGGGTCTAGGGGCAGTTGGTGAGGTAAGGGCTGTGGCCTCAGCCGATTGGCTGGGGAAGGGTCGTGGCCTCGGCCGATTGGCTGGGGAAGGGTCAGAGTCCTGTTACGCAGGTCGCCGGGCGTGTTTTGATCGGGAAGTTTGAACGGGTGAGCGGGAGGTTACTCAAGGAGTGGAGGCGTGGTCTAGGTGAAGGACACAGAACAAGATGGAGTCAGCCGGCGTAGGCCCGCCCTTTCACTGAGAAGCAGATGGGAAACTAAGGAGAGGTAGAGGATGATGATGTTTTCACTAAAATTCAGCCCCAAATGCCAGGCTTACCTCTGGGTTTCTGTTGGTTCGCAAACTGGGCCCTAGACATGAAGGGCAGGGAGAGATGAAGAAAAAGGCAGTCCGCTCCGCATTGGGAGGTGGCAGGTTTAACCAGCAAGGGGACTTATCCGCAAGGTTTATCTTGGCATCAGCGAGAAGGATCTCTGGATCACCCGCCAGAATCCTAAAAGTGGGTATGAAAGCCTTAACTGCGTTCAGTCCCATCTACCGTCCAGGTGGTCTCAACAGCATATTGCCCTCCATGCTGCACCCTTGAACAGGATGACCACTCTGGGAACAGCAGGCAGAGTGTACATTTCTAGGACAAGCAGGGGGGGTGGGGGGGATGACGGTTACCCTCGCCAGTTACTAGGTCAATCAGAGGTTATGTCCTCTTGATGACCTCCTCCAAGTTGAGCTCTGGTTTTGGTTGGCAACATTAGTTGTTCTCCCTGAGAAAGTTGGCCTAAATTACTTAGTCTCTGATTACCCCAAAGAAAAGTCCATACTTAGTATTTCATATGGATTGTGCCCACTTCATTGTCACAACAAGCATGTGATCTACAAATTTGCTAATGCCCTCTTAAATATTTTTTTCATGACGAAATCCAGCACAAAATGAACAAAGTATTTTGAGGCTTTCATTGGGAAGCACATCAACACATAAAAAAGTTCTTTTGACTCCACAGAGAAGTATAATAATGTGCAGGCATACACAAACATGATGAGGGACATTAATAATTTCTCTGGACCGAATTTTGTACCATGTCTCTAGTCAATCACCAGATGTTTGTAAAATAAATAGGTGCAGGGACATCTGGGTGGCTCAGTGGAGTAAGCGTATGACTTCGGCTCAGGGGTTCAAGCCCCGCATGGGGCTCTCTGCTGTCAGCGAAGCCTGCTTTGGATTCTCTCTTCCCTTCTCTCTCTGGGCCTGCCCCGCTTGTGCTCTTTCTCTCTCTTTCTCAAAAATAAAACATTAAAAAAAAAAACAAAAAACCCTAAAGTAAATAAATAATTAAATATAAATAAATAAATAAATAAATAAATAAATAAATAACTATGTGTAGAAGAAGAAAAACATGTTTAATAAATATCTTAGGACCATTACTTTTTTCCAGCTTCATTGAGAGATAACTGAAAAATAACAATTGTATGTATTTGGGGCACCTGGGTGGCTCAATCGGTAAGCATCTGACTCTTCATTTGGGCTCAGATCACGATCTCACAGTGTAGGAGTTCGAGCCCCACATTGGGCTCTGTGCTGACAACCCAGAGTCTGCTTGGGATTCTCTCTCTCCCTCTCTTCTGCCCTTCACCTGTTCTCTCTCTCTTACTCAAAATACATAAACATTTAAAAAATTGTATATAGTTAATGTGCACAATGTAATGTTTTACATTATGAAATGATTACCATAATCAATCTAATTAATATATCCATCACTTCACAGTTACCATTTTTCATATGTGAGAACAATTAAGATTAATTCTCAGCAAAGTTCAAGGATATGATACAGTAGTATTAACCTATAGTCACTGTACTGTACATTAGATCTCCAGAATACATTCATCTTATAAATAAAACTTTGTACTTTTCGGCCAATGTCTCCCCATTTCCTCAACTCTCCAATTCCTGGCAACCACCATTCTATTCTTTGCTTTTATGAATTTGTTTGACTTATTTAGGTTCCACATGTGCATGAGATCATGCAGTGTTTTTCCTTCTCTGTGTTTTGTTTCACTTATAAAGTCCTAAAGTTCCATGTTGTCACAAATGGCAGGATTTTCTTCTTTCCTGGCTGAATATATATATTTCTCAGACAGGATATCAAAATACTGGAGTCAGTAGACATGAATCTGTTTTGAAGGTTTATTTATTTTGAGAGAGAGAGAGAGTGGAGGAGGGGCAGAGAGAGAGAGAGAGAGAGAGAGAAAGAGAGAGAGAACTCCAAGCAGGCTCTACATCGTCATCATGGAGCCCAATTCTGGGCTCAAACTTACGAACCGTGAGATCATGACCTGAGCTGAAGTCGGACACTTAACCAACTGTGCCACCTGGGTGTCCCTAGACATGAATCTTAAAACAATTTTTATGACTATGTCTAATATTGTAAGAGAAAATAATGCAGGAGAGAATTAAAACATAAAAAAGTATCAGATGGAAATTTTAGAACTAAAAACACAAACTTAATAGATGATTTTAACAACCGATCAGAAACAGAAGAAAAGGAAATTAATAAACTGGAAGAAAATATCCAGACAGAAGCATGTAGACACTTCATTAAAGAGAATTAATGGATGGCAAATAAACAGATGGAAAGATACTCAACATCGTTAGCCATGAGGAAAATGCAAATTAAGACTACAATGAGATATCATGACGTACTATTAGAACAGCTGAATTAAAAAACAGTGATGAGGAGTGCCTAGCTGGCTCAGTTGGAGCCATGGCTCATCTCGGAGTCATGAGTTCGAGCCCCACACTGGGTGTAGAGATTACATAAAAATGAATGAATGAATGAATGAATGAATAAATAATAAATAAATAAATACAACAAAAGATCAGTGATGATATCCAATGCTCATAAGGATGCAGAGAAATGATGTCTCATATATTGCTGGAGGGAATGTAAAATGGTATAGCTGCTCTAGAAAACAGTTTGGTAGATAATTTAAAAATTAAACATACACTTGCCACATGACTCTGGATTGTACTCCTCAGTATTTATCCTAGAGTGACAAAAATTTGTCTGCAAAAGGGTTATACATGAAGGCTCATAACAGCTGGGATTTTAAAAAAAGTGGAAATAACACAGATGTCCGTAATGAGTGAACGGTTAAGCCAACTGAGGTACTTCATACTACGGAGTGTTGCTCGGGATTAAAAATGAACTACTGATACACACACATTAGATGGAGCTCAAGGTTATTGCTCTGCGTGAAAAAATAGAACGTCAGAAGATTACATGTTTATGACTCCATTTGTGTAACATTATGTAAACTTAAAAAGCGTTGCGATAGAAAACGGATGCCCAGGTTGGATGGATAGAGGTGGGTAAAGAGAGTGTGTCTGTAACGGGGCGTCGGTTGGAATTGTTTTGTGGTGATGGCACGGTTACGCATCTTCATTGTGGCCGTGGTTACACAAATCCATACATGTGCTACTACTCCCTAGAACTTACCTATAGAGAGAGAGAAGAGAGAGAAAAATGAGTACATGTAAAAAGTATTGAAATCGGAATAGTGTGTAGTCTAATGAATAGTATTCTACCAATGTCAGTTTCCTGCTTTTGATAATGGACCACGGTATATAGGATGTTATCACAAGGAAAAGCCGAATGAAGGATATATGGATGCTCCTCGTGCTATTTTTACAACTTCTTGGGAATCACAAATTATTTCGGGGGCACCTGGGTGACTCAGGTGGTTGAGCGTCTGACTCTTGGTTTCTGCTCAGGTCATGATCTCACGATTTTGTGGGTCCGAGCCCTGTGGGTCCGAGCCCTGCGTCAGGCTCTGCGCTGGCAATGCGGGGTCTGCTTGAGATTCTCCCTCTCTCTCTGCCCCCTCCCCTGCTTGCACTCTGTCTATCTCTCTCAAAATAAGGAAAAGAAAAACTTAAAAATATCATTTCAAAATATGAAGTCAAAAATAAGTAATGATAAAAAATAACGAGAACAATAATGATAATTTGTTAGTATTAATAGATGGAAAATCTCACGTGATCCTCACAACAATCCTATGATTTAGAAAATATTATTAATTCTTCATCACAGGATTGCCATGAGGTGTCAGTGAGGACGTTCATGACACCACGAGGAGGTTCTTCTAGAAGATTAGAAGCAACATGGTAACATAAGCCATTATACTATCACAATACATCTCAAATTTTGGTACACATCTTATAAAAGTGTGCACGTACATGCATACACACACACACATATGCAAACTGAAACACAATGCGGTGTGATAATGAAAAAGTGGAAATACCTACGTGCAATGAAATCTCTTCTATTCCTTTGCACCCTCTTTTATTCCTTTACAAAATAAGGTCACTTAAGTCCACTGATGTCACCACTCATAAATAGCTCGCAGCCTATTTTTTGCGAAACGTTAATCCAGAAAAAAGCGCATACGGCTTGTCTATGACATAAAATGATTTGCAGAAAAATGTGTATATTATTGCTCTGTATTTCGCCCATTAAAAACGAGCAGTGATACTGTATCTATGTCGACTGCACAGATACATCATTACAAGCAGAGTTTTGATATAATATTACACTTAATGCAAGACTGGTGAAGGCTGGAGAAAGATGGCACCGGACCTTCCCAGACATTTTTTGTGACTTCTTGTCTGTGTAATTATATCAAAATAAAAACTTTTTAAAAGTTTTAAAATCCATAAAAATGAAAAGAAAAAAGTAGCTATACATTTTCACACACATTGGTATATGCTTTATTTTTAACATGAAAAGTGTTGAATGATAAAAACAATGTAGTAAATTTAGTTTAAAAGTTGTATTATTGAGGCGCCTAGGTGGCTCAGTCGATTAAGCATTCGAGTTCAGCTCAGGCCATGATCTCACCATTCATGAGTTCAAGCCCCATGTTGGGCTCTGTGCTGACAGCTCGGAGCCTGGAGCCTGCTTCAGATTCTGTGCCTCCTTCTCTCTCTGCCCCCTCCCCTGATCATGCTCTGTGTCTCTTTGTCTCTCAAAAATGAATAAACGTCAAAAAACATTTTTTTAAGTTAGATTATTAATTTTTCACCAAGGATCTTTGCCTTATTTCACGGTTTGGATTGAAAAGGTATTAACATGTTAATTAAAATCAATACAGTATAGGTCAAAAATGAAAATAAATGTAATACAGTTAATCTCCAGAAGATATAACTTTTGTTACCATTAAAATAAAACAATAATTTTTACTCTTATATTACTAAAACACACAAAAGCAATTAATCATTATATAGTTTTTACATCCTTGACAGGTAGAGTGCTTTAAAATTTCATGTAGATTATCTCATAAATCCTTCAAAAAACTGGCCTTGAAATTATTAATTGTACCTCATGAAGTTGTTGTGAACATTGAACAAGATAATATGAGAAAATATTTTTGTAAACTACCAAGCAATATTAAAATAGATGCAATTATAGTATTCCAACATTTAATTCCCTAACAAAAAGTTTTCCTAACACATATTTATTTTCTATTCAGAACTGAATTATCTACCTATAGACTATCTTGATATGTTGACAATCAACTCACTCCGAATTTGGTCCCCAATAGAAGTGAACATCCAATATCTAAGAAGTACACGTCAAGAATGATGCACAAGGGGCGCCTGGGTGGCTCGGTCGGTTAAGCGTCCAACTTCGGCTCAGGTCATGATCTCATGGTCAGTGAGTTCGAGCCCCGCGTCGGGCTCTGTGCTGACCGCTCAGAGCCTGGAGCCTGTTTCAGATTCTGTGTCTCCCTCTCTCTCTGCCCCTCCCCTGTTCATGCTCTGTCTCTCTCTGTCTCAAAAATAAATAAACATTTAAAAAAAATAAAAATAAATTAAAAAAAAGAATGATGCACAAAAAAATAACTTTAAAAATAAATAAATAGGGGCACCTGGGTGGCTCAGTCGGTTAAGCATCCAACTTCGGCTCAGGTCACGATCTCGCGGTCTGTGAATTCGAGCCCCGCGTGGGGCTCTGGGCTGATGGCTCGGAGCCTGGAGCCTGCTTCCGATTCTGTGTCTCCCTCTCTCTCTGCCCCTCCCCCGTTCATGCTCTGTCTCTCTCTGTCTCAAAAATAAATAAACTTAAAAAAAAATTTTAAAAAATAAATAAAAATAAATAAATAAATAACAAAACATAATTTCAAAAAATAATGATGCAAACTGCTAAATGTTTGTATTAAAATTAGTGTCTCCATTTCTGAGCAAACAAAAGACCATAGGAAAAGGCAATAAAATAAAAAAAATAAAGACAATCACAACGACAACAAAATGGTCAAAATTCCCAGGATTAGACTTAGGTACTGTTAAAATATTTAAGAGTAAGAAAAGAAAATCTCACTGAAGAGTAGAAAAGAAATAAATTTGCTAAAAATGGCCAATTGCACAGATCAGAAAAGGAGACGACTCCGGGTTTGAAACATCTTGCATTTTCCTTAATTAATTTAGTCATTTCAGAATGAAAAGTTGTGGATTTGTCAAATGAACGGTTGTGAATTTAGAGTTCAGGGTGCCAGATCACAAGAGAAATTGAAATAGAGAAGTTCATTATTCACAGGTCCTGGAGGAAGTACCCAGCACATCTCAAGGGACCACAGAGGGAAGTGAAGGCAAAGCATAGCCAGAGGGAGAGACAGGACCTACGGCACATATCTTTATTAGGCTCCATGGAGTGCTTTGGGGGTTTCTGGGCTAAGGCTGGATTGGTCAATTCAAACCAGAAGAATGGAGTTTTTGGTCAGCCCCGTGGGTGTCTTTGTAAGGGACATAAGGCCAAAGCTCTAGGAGACAGGTTGACTATTGATCACAAGGACTGTTGGGAAGTTATATCAGGACCTTCCATTTCCTTATGACTCTGCTGCTGCTATGTAGGTCATGTGCTTGCATGAGAGACTAGCATGTATGTGCTACGTAGGTCATACACATATGTCAGTTTAAGATCACCGCAAGCCACTTGGCCAAAGAAAATCAAAGCTGACGCAGCCATGCCATGGAGGAGTCTAGCTCAGCTCTAGACAAAAGCCCAAATTTATGACATTTTCATAAACATGGGAAGCAGATGTTTAGGTTAACATCCGAAAGAAAATGTGTGGAGGGGCACCTGGGTGGCTCGGTTGGTTAAGCGTCTGACTCTCAATTGCGGCTCAGGTCATGATCTTGTGATTCACGGGTTCAAGCCTCATGTCAGGCTCTGTACTAGCAGTGTGAAACCTGCTTGGGATTCTCTCTGTCTCTTCCTCTTTCTGCCCCTTCCCTGCATTCTCTCTCCCTCTCTCTCTCTCTCTCTCTTTGTCTCTGTCTCTCTCTCTCAAAATATATAAACTTCAAAAAATAAATTTTATTTAAAAAATGGTTGGAATATCTAATGAAATCTTTAAAGAAAGAGGGTATAGCTATCGGGCATTCGAAACACCAGATCCTCAATGGTATTACAATGCTACACTAACGAAACCTTGGGGCAACTGGCTGGCTCCGTTGGAGAGCATGGGACTCTTGATCTCTGAGGTCATGAGTTCTATGCCCAAGCTGGGCATAGAGATGACTCAAAAGAAGAAATAAAATAAAATGCTACAGTAATGAAACCTTGAGCTATTGGCTTCGTTGTTGACAAAATTCAATAAACCGAATTGAGTTCAACTGCTCTCACATAAGGTAGGTATTTAACAGATATAAACATCCACAGACATATTAGCAATTTATAACAAACTCAAACTCCGTCTGCCTATGTTAAAATTTGAATTTAATAAAAGACCTTAATTACTTTCACCTAGTTGGAGTTCACAGTGAGTTAGTTGTTTAACAAAAAAGATGCATTATGTGAGATTCATTCCACTTGATAAAATGCTATTTTGTTTCAAGGTCTTCCATGAGCTGTGGGATCAAGATGTAGACATAGCCAAATGTTATAAACTCCCTTGGAAAAGCACTCCAAGGTAATTACCAGAAAGCGCAGTGCTGAACAGCCCATCTAAAGGACAAGTATGGTCCTGTGTTTCCAGAAGCTGTCAAGGCCAGACTCTACGGAATGGTTTTGAAGACAAAGAGAAACATAAATGTTATCACAATATTTGGTTCTCTGTAAAGACATGCCTAAATACATGCAATTTTGGAGTATTACGTATCGTTCTACGTGTGGCAGATTTTAAATAAAATGAACCAGACAATTAAATATTGATTAAAGAAGAAATATGAAATGAAGGGTGCCTGGAAAAGGTATTACTTTTGTCTTCATTATGTCGTGTTGCCTGGTATCACTAGTAATGGTGAAGAAGAATTTGCGATATTATTGAGAAAATTATTATGGGACATTACGAAACAATGGTACCATAGACCAGTTATTTGATATAGTATTACAAACATGAAAAAGTAATGATAACAATGATAATCATTAACACTTAAAGCTTACTTATGTATCTGGCAGAGAGCTTATGCTATAAAAATATTACGAATTGTATATCACGGAATTGTCAAGAGAATTCAGTGGCACACCATATGTAAACACCTTTTTGGAATCTGAGAAGTAACAACAGAAACAGAAATGGTTTTATTACCATAACATTTAATTTCATAAAAATACACATTTAATAATCATATTTGCTTTCTTGTTTAGAATTCACTTTCCCATCTACGAGATGTGAAGTTGGACTAGGTTGTCCTAAAATAAAAGGGTTGCTTAACTAGTTCATATGATTATTCATGAAATAGTCTGATTATGATGATGCAGTTTGTAGTTTGGTTTTAATATCCCAATGCCCCAAACAAATAAATATTCTTATTAATCACTAAAAACCCCAAGTAAATCTAACCCCAAGTAAATCAGTAATATAATTTGGTAAGATAGTGTTTCAGGAAGTATATGCAATTAAAGTCTTCCCTGTGTATTAGCAAAAAACCTTTCGGAAACAGCAAGTCATAAAAGAAACTATCTGCAACAAGAAAAAAAAAGTGAAAAATGCCAATGAATAAGTTTAAATGCATATATGTCCTGAGTGTATATAAATACTGTCTTCTATGTGTGTTTACACATGCAACAGATTTTAAATGCAAAGAGAATATACTGAAAAATAGTAAAATTATAATTTGAGAGTGATTTTGGTTTTTAGATATAGGGCATAGTGTTGTTATAGTCCACATGCAAGAAAAAACAAGTGGAAATGTATACAAGAAACCTAATAGAGAATGCCGATGGACAATATTTGACACACCAAACTGTACTAAAAAGCTACAAAAATTAAAAGAACCATCGAAGAGAATCCACAGCTAAAATGGATATGGGAGGGGCACATGGATGGCTCAGTCGGTTGAACGTCTGACTTCGGCTGAGGTCATGATCTCACAGTTCATGAGTTTGAGCCCCGCGTCGGGCTCTGTATTGACAGCTCAGAGCCTGGAGCCTGCTTCGGATTCTGTGTCTCCCTCTTTCTCTGCCCCTCCCCTGCTCATGCTCTGTCTCTCTCTCTTTCTCTCTCTCAAAGATAAATACACATAAAAAAAGAGAAAGAAACATTGAGTTTTTACTTACAACTTAGTAGCACGTGCATAACTTGAATAAATCTATTCGCTAGCTAATACAAAATACTGAAGAGTGTCAACGGTCTAAGAGGCACATATGAAGCATGATCCCAAAGTCCTGGTTGAAAGGAGAACATAAGGCACATATTTTTTGTGATGATGTGTATGAAGGATTTTTAAAAACTGTCACTATGAAAGAGAGCTATTATTATTCAGCTAGGGAAATCTAGCAACTCGTGCTGAAAAATTGATAACTTATAGCTCGTTCAGGAAGGAAATAGGCAGACAGAAATTATACAATAACCAATAGCTTTTCCAATTACCAAAATTAATCTGCCAGTAATGAAAATAGAAAAACAAGGAAAGCCACAAAAAAAAAAAAATGGAGAGATATACTCTAAAATTGTAAAAGATGAATTTACCAGGTATTTTTAAGGACATTTATGATGAAACCAAAAAAAAACTTTCACAGAAAGATTAAAAAAAAGAAGTTTGGAAAATAGTGACAAACATATATGGAAAGAAGAGACTTACTATTGTAAGGTTGCTAATACTTCATTAATTAGCTCATAGTCATTTTAGAATTAAAAGTTCTAACATAAGCTAATGTAAATTTGGTGACTTTTTTGAGTCTAAAACTCAATTGGTATATGACATAAAAGCAATGGATAAGTAGAGTAGAAAAATATTGAGTAACAGGATCCTCATGACTATAATGCTGTAATAATTTAGTCAAACTGCTGCTGTCTCAATAATTGGTAATTGCAACTTATTTGAGAGGTAGCTGTGACACAAAGTTGATATTTGGCAGAAAACATACATAAACACTTAATTAAATCACAGACCTCAATTAAGCCCACATGGGTTAAAACTTAAATTTTGGGGGCGCCTGGGTGGCTCAGTCGGTTGAGCGGCCGACTTCGGCTCAGGTCACGATCTCACGGTCCGTGAGTTCAAGCCCCGCGTCGGGCTCTGTGCTGACAGCTCGGAGTCTGGAGCCTGTTTCGGATTCTGTGTCTCCCTCTCTCTGACCCTCCCCTGTTCATGCTCTGTCTCTCCCTGTCTCAAAAATAAATAAAAATGTTAAAAAAAAACTTAAATTTTGTAATATTCAAAGATTTCAAACATTAATCCATAAAGCACTCTGACTTAGACATGTGTGATGTACTCGGTGTCTGTAGTGTGATGAAAAATAAAAAAATACATTTATACAATAATCCCCACTACAAAAAAAGATTCGCCAAAACAGTGTTTTAGAGTTTGTATGTGTTCGTATATATGCATAGATCGGGATTCTTTTGAGCATACAGAGAAGTATGGAGGAGATACACTGAACAATTTACATTGTTTATAGAAGGACTGGAGAAATTTATAATTATAATTTAAATATATAATTTATAAAAAGGACTGTTGGGAGATCATCTTATTTTCATTTGTATCTTTATATTATTTACTATTTAAAATTAGCAAACATTCCTCTTCCAATAGGACACAATGTAAAGAGAAAATGCAATGCTGTTAAAAATGAGAGGAAACTTTGCTTCATTGTTCTGTAACTGACAAGCAATATACTTAATGCTTTTATATGATTACTTTGCTTAATCTTCCCACACAAAAACCATACAGTGTAGTTGTTAATTCTGTATCACAGGTTTGTCAGGGTGCCTACAAAAATTAATATATGAAAAATTATCACTGAAGGGCTTTACAATGCTTAGGTCCATCCTTAAAAATAAAATAAATATAAAATAAATAAAAATAAAACCATTTTCAGTGCTAACTTTTGATTTATGAATTGTTTCTATTAATCAAATTACGAACCTCCAATTCTGCAAAGTAACATCATTCTCAGTTTACAAAAAAGGACAATAAAAATCTTGTTTATCTGTGGAATATTTGAATACATACAGGTATATGTATTTTTAAGTTTCTTTGAGCAAAAGAAGAATTAGGAAATACATCACAATTATTACTATTTCTTACTAAAAAAGGTGTGAGGCACCAAAGGTTGGTGTAGGCACCAAAGGTTGGTGTAGCCAGGAGAGCAATTGCTAACTTTTATTACGTACCCTTAGCTAGTTCCAGCTGAGATGGTGAAAAGGAGTTCTTTTGTTACTTAAAATAATCAATAGAGCTATAAAGTGATAAAAAGGAAAGATTCTATAGGCAAGTCCTTTATTGTGGAAATTTTAAAAGTCACTAAACTTCTAGAGACCGTAAGTTTTCTGTAAACCAAAGATATTAGCTATACTTAATATAAAAACAAGACACAACAGCAACAGTTATAATTATGAAGACTGAAAGTCGACTTACATGGCAGGGGATTGCTTGGTGTGTATTTGCCGATAACCTCACTTGAATCATGTAAATGTTCTATGATGCAGACTGTCTTAATTTTGAGGATTCAGTTTCTTCTGGCAATTGGGAAGAGAGAAAAACAAGCTATTAAATCATCACATTTCAAAGCCAAAATACACATTTAATTATGCTTTCTTGATATCCTCTTAAGAAGCCAATTATCTACATATCAGGATGTGATTATCTGAAATAATCCTGCATATTGGCTATGATTAACCACTACTTTCAATTAATTGTCATTTTTGCCTCAAGGTCTCAGATAAACCAAAGTTCAAGAGATGGCCACAGGCAAACTCTATGAATTGCCTGCCATGTGACTCTGAAATGACCACGTGAAGACCAGAATTTTAGCATAGAGGTGAAGAACCCAAGTCTAAACAACATGGGGTCTTGAAAGCTGAACACTGTCTGAAGTTGATCTGTTCTATTGTACATGTGATTTGCTGATTATGGTACTGCAATATATAGTTTAGGCAGTATTAATCATCTAGTAAATCCAAGAAAATACAGTGCAGAATGATGGTCTTTGATAAGATAATTTGGTGGAAAAACCAGTTTGTTTATTTATGTATTTATGTATTTATGTATTTATGTATGTATGTATGTATTTATTTATTTATTTATTTATTTTATTTATTTATTTTGAGAGAGACAGAGAGAGAGCACAAGCAGGGGAGGGGCAGAGAGAGAGAGGGGACAGAGGATCTGAGGTGGGCTCTGTGCTGACAGCAGAGAGCCCAATGTGGGGCTCGAACCCATGAACCGTGAGATCATGACCTGAGCCAAAGTTGGACGCTTAACCAACTGAGCCACCCGGATGCCCCATATTTATTTACTTATTTTTAATTTTTGTTTTTTAAGGAAACTATGCCCAAGGTGGGGTTGGAACGCATGAACCTGAGATCAAGAGTCACATGTTCTACTGACTCAGCCAGCCAGGTGGCCCAGAAGCAGTTTTATTTAGATATAATTTTCATATCATAAAATTCAGCCATTTTAATACTGTATAACTTCAAGCTTTTTAGGAAATTTGCAACGTTTGACAAATATCAGCACAAGTTAATTTTAGAACATTTCCACCACCCCAAAAAGATGCCTCATGTCTGTTTGCAATCAACTTCTGTTCCTACTTCTATCCCAAGACAACTAGTAATTTGATTTTTTTCCTTCATAGATTTGTCATTTCTGGACATTTTACATAAATATAATCAAATGTATAAGTCCTATTTCACTGATTTATATATGTCTTGATCGCTACCCTGTACTACCCTGTGTTGATCCCTGTAGCTTTGTAGTAAGTTTTAAAATTGGTCAGTGTAAGTTTTCAGATGTAGTTCTTCTTTTTAAATATTGTTTTGGCTCTTAGAGGTCTTTTCCTTTTATTTTACTTTCAAAGTTTATTTATTTTTTAAAGTAATCTCTATACCCAACGTGGGAGCTCAAACTCACAACCCTGAGAGCAAGACTCACATGCTTTTCTGACTGAGCCAGCCAGGCGCCCCAATGCCATAGGAAGTTTTGAATGAGCTTGTCCATATCTATGAAAAAAAGACATCTGGGATTTTGATAGAGATTGTGTTGAATCTACAAACCTATTAAAGAGTATTGCCACCTTCACATTATTGATTCTTCTGATTAATGAGATGTTCTTTCTTTCATTTACATCACTGTCGATTTCTTTCAGCAGTTTTTATTTCTTTTTTTATTTTTAACTTTTTAATTTTTCTTAACGTTTATTTATTTTTGAGACAGAGAGAGACAGAGCATGAACAGGGGAGGGGCAGAGAGAGAGGGAGACACAGAATCTGAAACAGCCTCCAGGCTCTGAGCTGTCAGCACAGAGCCCGACGCGGGGCTCGAACTCACGGACCGTGAGATCATGACCTGAGCCGAAGTCGGACGCTTAACCGACTGAGCCACCCAGGCGCCCCCAGCAGTTTTAATTTCTAGTGTACAAGACATGGATGTTTTTTGTGAAACGTATTTCTCAGCATTTTATTCTTTTTGATGACACTGTGAGTGGAATTGATTTCTCCATTTCCTTTTTGAATTGTTAATTGCTAGTATTATATATACTATTAATGTTTGTATGTTGGCCTTGGTCCTGAGACCTTGCTGAGCTTGCTTATTAGTTGTAGTATCGTGTGTGTGTGTGTGTGTGTGTGTGTGTGTGTGTGGATTCTTTAGGATTTTCCACAGACAAGATCATGTTTTCTGCAAATAAAGACAGTTTTCATTGTCTCTTTCCAATGCAGGTGGTTAGGGCCACTAATACAATGGTAAATAAAAGTGGTAGGAGTAAGTAGTCTTGGTTTGTTCCCAATCTTAGGTGGAAAGTATTTAGTCTTTCACCATTATCTGTACGACATTGTTGCTGTGGGTTTTTTGTGAATGCCGATCCTTGCTATACGTGACCTTGCCCATCCTCTTGTCAGTAGATTTCTGTAACATGTTACTGCATTCTAGCCTGATATTGGGGAGTATTGTCCATTTTCCTGGTACAACCTGTCTTAAGCAAGCCCCATTTCTCAACAATGTTGCCCCTCCTCCAGCCGTAAGAAACCTCTCATGATTCGAGCCCAGATCGTCGTCCTGTCCCTCACCCAGAAGTAGAGAATATTTTACTTTTCTTTTACCTAGCTTTGATGGGTCTTATTCTGTGTCCTAGGTAAAACAAGATTTCCTGCCCTCCCCCCAGAAGCTTAAGACATTTTTTTCCATAGTGGAGAAGATTTTGGGCAAATCTTCACGACTTTCTGTCAGCAATGGCTGCTCACCTCCTCCAACCCTCACCCCAGTCTTTTTCATGCCTTTCAGGGAGATTAGCCTGCACATGTTCAAGAGCACTCTTGCAGGATTTCTATACTCTCAAGTCATCTACTACCCTCATTCTTTGCATTTCATTAAAAAAAACTCACCAAAAAGATCTAGCTGAATATTCCTCACCTGCTTACTAACATAGTACTGGAAATTCTATCCAGCACAATAAAATAAGAAAAAATACATGTCATATAAATCAGAAAGGAGGGAAGAAAATTGCTTTTATTTGCAGAAAGCATGTTTTTTTTTACATAGAATATCCAAAAAGAATATCCCCAAATGATCTTCTGAAAGTGGTAAATGAACTTAATTAGGTCACAGGACACAAGATCAGCATATCAAAATCAATTTTATTTTGATATTCTAGTAGTGAACATGTAGAAATCAGCATTTGAGATACAACACCATTATAATCACTTACTATGAAATACTTAGGTGTAAATCTAACAAAACATGTGTACGGGACCTGTATGCAGAAAACTACAAAATGTTTTCATTTAGATTACAAAGATCTAAGTAAAAGGAGAGACATGTTATATCCATGAATTGGAAATCACCATGAGAAAAATGTTAATTCCCCTGAAGTTGCTATACAGGTTTTGGGTAATTCTTATTAAAATACCAGCAATATTTTTTTTGTAGATACAGACAAGATTATTCTAAACTCTGCATGAAAAGACAAAGAAAGTGGAATAGCCAAAAAACCATTCTGGAAAAGAATAAAATGGGAAGAAACACTGCCCAAATTCAAGGCATATTATATAGGTATACTAACCAAGAGTATGTGGTATTGGGGCACCTGGGAAGCTCAGTGGGTTGAGCGTCCAGCTCTTGGTTTCGGCTCAGGTCATGATCTCATGGTTTCGTGAGTTCAAGCCCCATGCTGTGCTTCGGATTCTCCCTCTCTCTCTGCCCCTCCCCCACTTGCACCCTCTCTGTCTCTCTCAAAATAAATTAATTAATTTAAAAAATTTAGAAAAAAGAATATGTGGTATTGGTGGAGGGATAGACATAATGATAAATAGAATACAAAGGAAAACCTAGAAATGACCCCACACAAGTATGAACAACTGAGTTTTGACCTAGTTGAAAAAGCAATTCAATGGAGGAAAGATAGTCTTTTCAACAAATGGTGCCAAATTGGATATCCATAGGCAGAAAAAACAGGACCTGGACCTAAACTTCACAGTTGATACAAAAATTAACTCATTCCAACCAAAATAACATAATTCATAATTCACGCAGGTTTTAACTAGCTTACTTAATTGTTTGTGGTCATTAATTTGTGCAAAGTAAATAAAAAAGATGTGATTTTATTAAATCAACCTGTTGAGGAAATTCTTCATAAGAATTTTTAGGAGTTTCAGGTAGAATTATAGTCATAATAATATGAAGTAATTCATGGGAATAATGAGTTTAAGGAAATATATAAACTGAAAATTACTAGAGTCAGTTTTTTTTTAGTAAAGGGAAATTATCAATAATGTTCTCCAAGAAAATGTATACACTTACAAAGCATTTCATAGAAACTAATAGTCTCAAATGTTTTTGAGTTTATGGATTATCATTCACTGACATAACGGTAGTGAATAGAAAATTAAATGTTAACAGGTTTCTCTAACATTCTTATAAATCTTCCCCCATATTATCAAAAAGAATATATTGTATCTATTAATTGGATTATTGGGAAGGATCTCCATGTGCACAGAAACATGTGACATTGGGCAATGCTCAGTGATCTTTAACTCTTGAAGCATCTGGTTTCACTGGTATAAAATTTGGAGAAAAATAAAATAAATATAAAAAAAGTATATTAAAAAGTTTAGATAAGTTGTTTAAGGCAGATACTGGTGTTTAAAATTAGATATGTTTGTAAATATGCTTAATTACTCGATCTGAGGTCATTTTACATCTGTAAAATATAACAAAAAAATGCTTCAGTTACTAAATAAGTTATTCATTTTGACCACAACTCAGGTTTCAATTGGATTAGTACAGTTGTAATACAGGCCAATATTCCTGATGTTTTCATTTAAATTATAAAAGCCTTTACTGAATTCGTAAAGACATGGCACGTGTGTGGAAACAGATACTGTTGTTTACCTAAAGTTCAAATGTACCTGGATGTCTGCTATTAATATTTGTTAACTATGGCAAAACTACCATTGAATAATCCAGATTTAGGAAAACATACACTTATTGTGAGCCATCAGCTCTACGAATATTTTTTTCTCATACAAATTTAAAATGTAACTTAGTTTTTTTCAATTTTTATTTTTTAAATATAATTTATTGCCCACTTAGCCAACATACAGTGTATATACAGTGTGCCCTTGGTGTCAAGGGTAGATTCCCGTGATTCACGGCTTACATACGACACTCAGTGCTCATCCCAACGAGGGCCCCCTTCACTGCCCATCTCCCATTTTCCCCTCTCCCTCTCAGCTATACAAATATTGCAATGAACCTGATATCGTCAAATCTTCCTTGCAGTTACATAGGAGAAACTACTTAACATTTAGAACTACTAACTACCACGTCTTATGAACCGAGAAAATAGAAACATCTTAAATATCTAGCCAACTTAGGTAGAAGATCAAAGAGCACAAGCTTTGGGGGGGGGGGTGATTGTATGAAGCAGAAAAAATACAGTCGGATTCCTCGGGAAACAATAGTTTAAAATTAGTCAAATGTCTCAAGAACTACACTGAGATAAAAGAACAAATAAAAGACCATAACTAGTGCAAATAGAAAAAGAGAATTAGAGAAGAAGGAGGCAATCCGTACTTTCCCCTTGTGTCTTGCTCAGAGTTAAGAGGATTATAAATTTGCTTTCATTGTTTTGGGACTTGAAATGAAATACCGTAATAAAGGATTTCTAGTACGAGCACATTCGTTTAAAGTCACTTATCTCCCTTCTCCTCTTGGAATTCACAAGGAGAATAAAGCCATGGAAATGCACACCTCTTATATGAAGCCAGGAGCAGCCAAAACCCCAAATAATGAAAAGATGTCAGGGCTGCCAAATGCAGTGGAGAGAGGATAGTAGCAAGACCCGCAGTAAATAGAGAGGATAGGCCACACATGCAGACCTCAAAGGTATCTGACAATGAACAATTCTTGAATTTGAAGGCAGGAGCCTGAGATGAAGTGAGTAAATCCCCGTGTACAATAATGGAAATTGTGTGCAAATGGGGGAGATGCAATTTTGTTCTGGGAAGCATAAAGCGATCACGTAGAGAAGAAATTTTAGTTTGAGGAAATATTTTAGAAGAACCAGAAGAAATGGACAATGATAAAAGAAGCTAGGACATATGCATTCGTTGATGTGTTACTATCTGCACCATAAGAGGCCCAGAAAGATAAATGAAGATACAGAGAAGGAAGTATTTGTAAAGCCAATAAAGATAAATTTCTCAGACTTAACGAAATATACACATAAACAAAATAAGAGAGATTCGGACTATACTAAAAAGAAAGAGAAATAAATTCACACACACACACACACACACACACACACACACACTCACTCACGAATTAAATTCTAAATGTCAAAGATGGGGCACTTGGGTGGCTCAGTCGATTGAGCATCCAACTTCAGCTCAGGGCACGATCTCCGGGTTCGTGAGTTTGAGCCCCACATTGGGTTCAGTGCTGTCAGTGCAGAGCCTGCTTTAGATCTCCTGTCCCCCTCTCTCTCTGCCCCTCCCTCACTGGCACTCTCTCTCTCTCAAAAATAACCAACAACAAAAAAAAAGGAGTAAATTCTAGAAGTTTGTAGAGAGACATAAAGCAAAACCAAGTCATACTAATATCACATTTTTGAATAGCAGCACATGATGCAAGAAATTGAAGAAAAAGAATATAAAATTAAGCATGTATTTATCTAAACTGTCATTGAAATATAAGTGCGAAATGAAAGTATTCACACACATACAAGCCATAGACGTTTTTTGTTACAAGATATTTACAGCCAAAACAGTTATAGATGAAGTACTTAAATAAAAGAAGAAAAAAATTCAAGCAGCTGCTTAAGAACATATGGAAGAGGGACACCTGGGTGGCTCATCGGTTAAGCGTTTGACTTTGGCTCAGGTCATGATCTCGCGGTCTGTGGGAGAAAAACTTCAGGACCTAGGGTTTGGTGAAGAGTTCTTCCACTGACACCAAAAGCACAATCCATAAAAGAAAAGACATGACAAACTGGACTTTGTCAGAATTAAAAACTTCTGTTGTATGTACAGCCTTTTTAAAAGGATGAAACATCAAGCTACAGACTTAGACCATGTATGTATGTTACAAAGCACTCTTGTCTAGAATATGAAAAGAACTCTCAAACCTCAACAATAAAGAGAAAATTCACCCAGAAAATGGGCAAGACCTGAGACATAGCACTGGAGAGGAGATACATGTGGCAAATGAGCTCATGAAAAGATATCCAACATCCATAGACATTAAGGAAATAGAAATTGAGGCCACAATTAGATATCACTACACACCTATTAAAAGAGCTAAAATATAAAATAGTGACAACACCAAATGCTAACAAGGGTGCAGAGAAACGATCTTTTATACATTCCTGGTCGAAACGCAAAATGGAACAGCCGCTCTGGACAAGCTTGGTGATTTCTTAAAAATTAAACACACCTCACATTGCGCTTGCACTTCTGGGTACTTATTCCAGAGAAATGAAAACACGTATTTACACAAGATTTTGTGTACATGATTTCCCTTAGCAGTTCTAATCATAATAGCCAAAACCTGGGGAACAATACATCCCTCAATAGGTAAAAAGCTAGATAAGCTGTGGTGCCCCTCTGTCTCATGCCTTATAACCCCAATCATAACTTAGAAACCATACCAACTATGCTACCCAATTAAAATCTTTGTTGAAGGTGTTTAGAGACTCTCAGCATATCCCCAATCCCATTTATGAAACTACACTAACATAATTCTCCTTGCACTCCCTCTTCTTACCTGTTGTGTTTTTTCACCATAGCATGTATCATCACCTGATATACACACAATGTATTTTACTTCTTTAATCGTTCATTTTCTAGTGCGTTCCTCTACAATGTAGTCTCTACAAGGACAGGAATTTGGTCTGTCTTCAAGTATTGTTGTAACCCAAGCAAACAAATAGTGCCTGGTACATAGAGGTAATTCATTAAAATTTTCTTTTCTTTTCTTTTTATTAATTAATTAATTAATTTATTTATTTTTTTATTTATTTTTGGGACAGAGAGAGACAGAGCATGAACGGGGGAGGGGCAGAGAGAGAGAGGGAGACACAGAATCGGAAACAGGCTCCAGGCTCCGAGCCATCAGCCCAGAGCCTGACGCGGGGCTCGAACTCACGGACCGCGAGATCGTGACCTGGCTGAAGTCGGACGCCCAACCGACTGCGCCACCCAGGCGCCCCTAAAATTTTCTAAATAAATAACTGTCATAGAAATAGATTGTATCCAGCAAATGAAAATATTTACTTATCCTCAATACATTTTAGTTGATTTGAAATATAAGAAAGTGATTATATTAATAACATTTCCAGAAATAATTCCTGGGCTATATAAATCCAGTAAGACCCCCTTTTAAACGACCTCCAACATCCTTAAACGGAAGAATCTGTAAAATATTTAAAGAGGAAAAAACTAAAGAGGAAAAGTAAATTGTAAGTTCGTAAAAGTAAAATTAGCTAAATAAAATTAATTTAATTAATTAGTAACTGATAAAAGTATAAAATGACTTAAAGGCAAGCAGAAACTTTACATTTTTCGACTCTTCATTCTGTGCTAAGCTGTTCCATATCCCCACCTCTTTAAACAATTCATTCTTAAGACAGTTTCCCCCATTTTATATGTCTACATTAGTTTATGAACTTCTGTGGAAATCTTCACACTTATTCCTATGAAGTTTCACATAATTAGTTCTAGTCTACCATTAATAAAGAAAAGAGCTTTTAAAGTATCGGTTTGGCTGTAGTTACTTGTGCAAATAATTGACATATGACGTATCAGTTTTAGGTGTACAACATAATGATTTTCTATATGTATATACTGCAAAATGATTATCAGAATAAGTTTAGTTAACATCCATCAGCATATTTACAATTTTTTGCTTTGCGATAGGAACTTTTAGGAATACATCAGGAGTGGAAGGTGGGGAAAATAGAGAAAGGTTGGTAAAAGGGTACAAATTTCTAGCTACTGGACAAATAAGGTCTGAAGATCTAATATAAAATATAGTGATTATAGTTGACAACACTGTATTGTATCATGGAAATTCGCTAAGAGAGTAGAACTTAAGTGTTCTCGCCAGAGAAAATAAAATCATGAACAAGGAATATATCCCAACAGATTTATTTTTCTTTCATTGCTTTCAAGACTGTTTCATATTTTTTTCCCCACAAAGATCTGTAAATATTTTGTTGGATTTGTACTTGAGGATTTCTTTTTCTGTTGCTGTTTTTTGGTGTATTGTCAATGGTATTCTGCCTTTCGTATTGCAATTATTTATTACTGGTATCTAGAAAATCAACCGCATTTTGTATGTTGACTTTGAACTTAGCTTCACGGTATCTCTATAAATTCTCATCCGGGCACAGAACAATGAGCTCCATTTCTGTTTGAGCTTCCCAAATTATGGCATTGGTGGATGTGAATACTGAATGTGGGCAAATCACCGAGAAAGGGCACAGCCGCCTTTGAACACCCTGGTTTGAGTTTCCTGAGCGGTGCCCTTTTAGCCAGCAGGGGGCGCGCCAACCCGCCATTTCTGGATCGTGCGGTGCGCATGTGTGGTGGGTCTGCGGATGTCCCCGCCTTTTCCCCAATGAGGACAAGAGCTTAAGTTTCCTGAAGGCTACGGACGTCGTCCTACTGGCTCAGGACAACTTGAACCACGTCCTCAGGGAGCAAGAGGCTTCCTGCCCACCGCCCTGACCGGCCGAGGCCGGGGCTTTGTTGCAGTTTTCCCGGACATTTTTCTAAATTTTAAAAAATATTTTTATTTATTTTTGGGAGAGAGACAGAGACAGAGACAGAGCGACAGTGGGAGGGGGACAGAGAGCGAGGGAGACACAGAACCGGGAGCAGGCTCTAGGCCCTGAGCGGTCAGCCCAGAGCCCAACGCGGTGCTCGAACCAACGATCCGTGAGCTCGTGACCTGAGCCGAGGTCGGAAGCTTAAAGCGCCGGAGCCACCCAGGCGGCCCTCCCGGACGTTTTGCTGCATTGTGAGTATAGAAACTTTTATTTTCTAGAATATTCCCAGATGCTTTATTCTTTACTTTCTCGTACAAAATTTTAACGAGCATTAATGGGCAAAATAATCCATTTGCCAGGGGTTTTTAAGGGTGGAATTCGTAGCATCCTGTATCGTTTTTATGGATTCAAGATTGTTTCTGGGGAGAAATCGCGATACCATTTCAGACCGAGGGAAACACTTACACAGTAGTGAAATTAAAGAAACAAGTTGGACCAGCCAGTCTTCATGGTATTACATCGCAGCCTGAGGCAAAGAAAAAAAAGTTGCACCCCACTTTGTATTGCTAACTTTTTTTTTTTTTTTTTTTTTTTACCGGGGACTGACTCAAAGGAGGGCAACTCTGGGCTTTATCCTTACCCTGTTCCCAAGCCCGCCACAAGCTTTGCCTTGTTAGGCCTTGCCCCCCTCAGAAGAGTGCCGCTCATATTATAATCCGTGCAACGCCACCTTCCTGAGTAGAGCGCCGGCTATGGCCCTGTTTTCTCTGCCTCTTAAAAAAAAATTAGAGGTATAGTTGACATACCATGAAATATACCGGTTTCACGTTATGCAATTGAGTGAGCTTTAGTAAATCTAGAGATGTGCACCCATTACTCCAATTGAATTGATAACATTGCCTTCAGCTCTAAAAGAAACGTATTGCTGATTTGTGTTTGCCTCCTGTTCTACTCCTCGCCCCGGGGAACCGCTGATCTATGTTCTTTGGTGAGGTATTTTATACCTGTTTCTTTTTCCCAGTTACCGTTTTCAAGACACATAGATGTTGTAGCAGGTTTCAGGACTTCATTCCTTTTTATGGCTGAATACTATTCTGTTGTAGAGATAGACCACATTTTGCATATCCGTCAGTTGACGGACATTTGGGTGGTTTCCCATTTTTCACTCTTGTGAACAATGCTACGCTGAACATTCATGTGCAAGTTCTGGTCTGGACCTATTTTTATTTACCTTGGGTATGTCGCTAGGCGTGAAAGTGATGGATCATAGGGAGACTCTATGTTTAGCATTTTGAGGAATAGCTGAGGTGTTTTCCAAAGTGGCTGAATTAATTTACGGTCTTAACGACAGTGTGTGATTATTCCGGTTCCTCCTCGTCCTCACCAATACTTGTTACAGTCTGTCTTTTTTTGCTATAACCTAGTGACTACAAAGTGGTATCTCATTTTATTTTTAATTTACATTTCCCTGATAACTAATCAATACTGATCACTGTATGTGCTTATTGATCAGTAGCATGTATTCTTTGGCTAAATATCTGTTCAAATCCATTTCCCTTACTTTTTGAAAGTTTTATTTTTAGGTAATCTCTCCACCCAGCCCGGGGCCCCAACTCACAACCCTGACACCAAGAATCGCATCCCCTACTGACTGAGCTTGCCAGGTGCCCCTCAGTCTGATTTTTTAAAAGGTTCTATTTGAATCACCCGTCGCTCATCACAAATGTACTCCTTAATCCCCGTCATCTATTTTACCCATCCCACCACCCACCTCCTGTCTAGTAACCGTCAGTTCTCTATAGTTAAGAGGCTGTTTCTTTGTTTTTTCCCTTGGCTTGTTCGCTTTGCTTCTTAAATTCCACATGAGTGAAATCATCTGGTATTTCTTTCTCTGAGTTATTTCACTTGGCATTATACTCTAGTTCTGTCCATGTCATTGCAGATGACAAGATTTCAATTTTTTATGGCTGAATAATATTCCAGAGTGTGTGTGTGTGTGTGTGTGTGTGTACGTATGTATGTGTGTGTATCACATCTAAGTTATCCATTAATCTATCAATGGACACTTGGGCTGCTTCCATAACTTGGCTATTGGAAATAATGCTGCTATAAACATAGGGGTTCATGTACCCTTTGAATTAGTGCTTTTGTATTCTTTGGGTAAATACCCAATAGTGTGATTGGTGGATTGTAGGGTAGTTCTGTTTTTACATTTTGAGGAATCTTCATACTGTTTTCCACAGCGGCTGCCCCAGTTTCCATTCTCACCAACAGTGCACGAGTGTTTCTTTTTCTCCATATCCTCGCCAGCACCTGTTTTTGTGTTCCTTGTGTTTTTGATTTTAGCCATTTAAAAAAGTTTAAATCCAAGTTAGTTAACATATAGTAGAATCCGGAGTAGAATTTAGTGATTCATCACTTCCATATGACACCCAGTGCTCATCCCAGCAAGCGCCCTCCTTAATGCCCATCACCCATTTAGCCCACCCCCCACCTCCCCTCCAGCAACCCTCAGTTTGTTCTCTGTATTTAAGAGTGTCTTAGGGTTTGCCTCCCTCTCTGTTTTTATCTTACTTTCCCTTCCCTTCCCCTATGTTCATCTGTTGTGTTTCTTAATTCCACATATGAGTGAAATCATATGATATTTGTCTTTCTCTGACTGACTTATTTGACTTAGCATAATACACTCTAATTCCATCCACATTGTTGCAAATGACAAGATTTCATTCTTTTTGATCACAGTAATATTCCATTATATATATATATATTCCATTATATGTGTGTATGTATATATATATATATATATATACATACACACACCCCACATCTTCTTAATCCATTCATCAGTTGATGGACATTTGGGCTCTTTCCATAATTTGGCTATTGTTGATAGTGCTACTGTAAAATAAACATTGGGGTGCAAGTACCTGTTCGAATCAGCATTTTTGTATCCTTTAGATAAATACCTAGTAGTGCAATTGCTGGGTTGTAGGGTACTTTTTAAAAAAATTTCTTGGGGGAACCTCCACACAGTTTTCCAGAGTGGCTGCACCAGTTTGCATTCCCACCAACAGTGCAGGAGGTTTCCTCTTTCTCTGCATCCTTGCCAACATCTGTTTTTCCTGAGTTTTTCATTTTAACCATTCTGACAGGTATGAGGTGGTATCTTATTGTATTTTTGATTTGCATTTCCCTGATGATAAATGATGTTAGAAATAAGCCCATTGACTCAACCAAAGGAAGGACACGGAGACTTGGAGCACAGTGAAGCGAGACTTTAATCAAAGTCCTTGCAAGAGCAGGTATCCAATGGACAGGCACACTCAGGGCGGTTACAGCAGACGATTTATCTCCTAGCATGTAAGTCCCTCCCCTGGTTTCTCATTGGCTGAGTACTATGGAGGTTACAGCCTTACCCGGAAGTCATCTGTGCACATGTAAGACAAAAAGTAGTCTGATTGGAACAAATGTGGTTTCCTGAGGTGACACAGACACTTTCAGTCCCTCCTCCCTTTGTTCCTTGGCACATGCTCCTTGCAAAGCTTGTGAAAATAAGCCTGCAAAACAGAGAGGGGAAGAAGAACCAGAAAGTGAAGTGTCTAAATGTTTGGGACTCCATTGTGGTGGGGGGATGGGGTTTGTACATATTTCCAATAGATTGTAAACCTACTGTTAACAAGACAGCACAGCTTTTATTTGGTATTTCTGAAAATGAATCATCTCCCTTACTTCTCACAAGTGATGAAGAGCATCTTTTCATGTGTCTTTTGGCCACCTGTATGTCTTCTTCTTTTTTTTTTTTTTAATTAAAAAAAAATTTTTTTTTTAACGTTTATTTACTTTTGAGACAGAGAGAGACAGAGCATGAACGGGGGAGGGTCAGAGAGAGAGAGGGAGACACAGAATCTGAAACAGGCTCCAGGCTCTGAGCTGTCAGTACAGAGCCCGACGCGGGGCTCGAGCTTGCGAGCCGTAAGATCATGACCTGAGCCGAAGTCGGACGCCTAACCGACTGAGCCACCCAGGCGCCCCTGTATGTCTTCTTTAGAAAAATGTCTGTTCATGTCTTCTGCCCATTTTTTTAAATTGGATTATTCATTTTTTGGGTATTAAGTTGTATAAGTTCTTTATATATTTTGGATGCTAAGCCTTTATCAGATATGTCATTTGCAGATATCTTCTCCCATTGGAGCAAGTTGCGTTTTAGTTTTGTTGATTGTTTGCTTTGTTGTGCAGAAGCTTTTTATTTTGATATAGTCCCAATAGTTTTTTATTTTGATATAGTCCCAATAGTTCGCTTTTGTTTCCCTTGCCTCAGGAGACATATCTAGAAAAATGTTGCTATGGCTGATGTCAAAGAAGTTACTGCCTGTGTTCTCTTCTAGAATTTTTGTGGTTTCTGGTCTTACGTTTAAGCCTTTAATCCATTTTGAATTTATTTTTGTGTATGGTGTAAGAAAGTGGCCTAATTTCATTCTTTTGCATGTTGCTGTTCAATTTTCCCCACATCATTTGTTGAAGAGACTGTCTTTTTTCTCATTGGATATTCTTTCCTTGACCATAGAGTTGTAGAATTGTGGTCTGGTTCTAGCACTTACTAGCATCATGAATTTGGTGAATTCACGTAATATTTCTGAGTTTCTGTTTCTTTATTTTTTAGAAGGGTTATGATAATGATAGAAACCAGTGTAAGAACTAAAGGATATAATATATTTGCAAGCATGTAGAAAGAAAGTATAATTCAATGCACTTGGTATTCCTCAAGCCATGGCTTTTCCTTTTGTAGAGTGTTTAAATTGATGTGGGGAACAAAGGCAAAAGAAAAAAAAATCTCCTTATAACTTACAGCCTATTGACAAGTCCTTGAGATAGGCAGAGTGACCTTCCTCTAGGAACTCAGTTGATACTTTGCTAAAGACAAAAGGCGATCAGGGCGCCTGGGTGGCTTAGTCGGTTAAGCTTCAGACATTGGCTCGGGTCATGATCTGGCGGTCCATGAGTTCAGGCTCCGTGTCGGGTTCTGTGCTGCCAGCTCAGAGGCTGGAGCCTGCTTCAGATTCTGTGTCTCTGTCTCTCTCTGCCCCTCCCTTGCTCATGCTTTGTTTCTCTCTCTCTCAAAAAGAAATAAACATTAAAAAAAAATTACAAAAGGCAATCTTAGTTTAACATTAATCCAACCTTCAGGATCCTGTAAGTCTCCTTTACCATATAAAAATTCCTTTGAAAACTTCCTTTCTTTCTCCCTCCCCCAAGATTATATGTTAGCAATCATCCTCCAAGCATAGGGCCCACTGATACACATCCAAGGGGTCTCATGACTGAGGTTTACTAGACAGTAATAAATGACCTAACAACAGCTAGCCCCTCAAGGGCCTGGAAACCTTGCTACCAAATTCCTTAGAGACTTACTCTCTCCCTAACCCCCTCCCAACTTGAAATATGCAATCAGTCTTCCCTTACAACCCCAGTGCAGCTCTTTCTGCCCATGGCTTCTGTGCCTATGCTTTAATAAAACCACCTATTGGCACTGCAGACTTCTCGAGAATTCTTTCTTGACTGTTTGCTCCAAACCCCAACATCTGTACATCATAAATGATTTTCATATCATCTATATTTCATTATCTTTTCATCGTTCTTATTGATGAGGGAGCCTGGGGCAAGCTGAGGACAAAGTACAGGCTAACAGTACCCTCCCCCCTCCCCAGGTGGGAAACGTGTGATATTCCTCAGACTCTCCCGGCTGCCCAAGAACAGGGGAAAGGAAAGAAAGCAGCTGGTTGACTGATAGAGATCACAGTCCTGCAGGACAGGAGTCTCCTTCAGTTTACGGAGAACTTGGTAAACTGCAGGAAAGAGGCAATCTTATCCATAGCCTGATCTCCAGAAACCCCTAGACTCCGTTTCCTGGAGCCCTAATATCACCCTCATCAAGATGGGAGGGGTTTCAGCGCTCGCCATGGTGATGTGGAAATTAAGGCAAGTGAAAAATTAAATTCCCTTACTGCCTACAGCCCACTGACAAGTCCTTGAAACTGGCAGAGTGACCTTCCTCTAAGAGCTCAGCTGCCTCGATGATGGCACTTTGCTGGGGGCAAAAGGGAATCTTGGCTTAACATTATCCTGACCCCCCAGGATCCTGTGAGTCCCCTTGAGCACATAAAAATTACTTTGTAAACCTCCTTTAAACACATAAAAATTACTTTGCAAACCTCCTTTATCTTTAACCCCCAAGTATATGTTGGCAGTTATACTCCAAGCATATGGCCCCTGATATACATCTGAAGGGCCTCATGACTGAGCTTTTACTGAACAGTAATGAATGGTGCTTTCCTAACAACAGCTAGCCCCTCAAGGTCCTGGAAACCTCGCTTCCAAAATTCCTTAAAGACTTACGCTGTCCCTAACCCCCTCCCATCCTGAAGGTATATAATCAGTCACCCTTTACAACCCCAGTGCAGCTCTTTCTGCCCAAGCTTCCTGTCTCTGTGCTTTAAGAAAAGCACCTTTTTTGCACTAAAGATGTATTCAAGAATTCTTTCTTCGCTGTCAGCTCCGAGCCCCCACCGTCACCCTAAAACCCCATCATTAATGTTTAAAAAATTTTTTTTTAATTTTGTTTTGGAGAGAAAGAGAGAGAGCAAGTAGGGGAGGATATACTACTTGTCCATAAGGAAGAATACTTTTTCTTGCTGCCTAGAAGGTATGGGTTGTTTGTACCCTAATAAAAGGGGAAAAATCAATTTGTTAATAGCAAAATAAAGCATGATCTTAGGTATTTAAAGTGGAATGATTTAATTTTTTTTAATGTTTATTTATTTATTTATTTATTTATTTTTTTTTATTATTTTATTTTTTTAATATATGAAATTTATTGTCAAATTGGTTTCCATACAACACCCAGTGCTCATCTTTTTAAAGATAATAATGGCCTCCTATAGTTGATACAGAATTTATTCCAACTTTCTGAGGCCTCCCCTTCAAAGAAGAAAGCTGCTTTTTTGTGTTTTCTCTCTCTCTCTCTCTCTCTCTCTGACAAATGAGTCTCAGGACAAATGCTCCTAAAATTTACCATATCTGTTGCGAAAGGGACTTTTTAGGTCATGTGATGGAGTTACTGGAGGTGGGGATAGAGAGAAGGAACCCTGTCAAAGACCTGTAGGTCAGGATCAGTCCTATCACTTCAGCATGAGGATCCCAGCTCTAACACAGTGCCCAGAATATCAGAGGCACTCAAAAATAATTTTATGGACTTATATAAAGTACAGGATTTTCCCCAAACTGTGAACTTAATTGTCTACTAATGTCTTTAGTCCATTCCTATTTATTTATTTATTTATTTATTTATTTATTTATTTACTGCCTTCTGGGGAAAGAGATATTTTGTGAAGCCCCTTACCCTTACCGAACTGAAGAGTGGCATCTATGAGGACACTGAAAATGCCTGAAAGGTAGTTGAATAGGACAAGTTTGATGTAGGCAGAAGTACTTTTAGTAAACAGAAAGCTCAGCAGGTACATGAGGGGAATGACAGACCAGCCATATAGCATGAAGATCAGCATTGTGTCCAGAAAATGGTAGTCTGTGATGTAAATATCCAATTGGCAGAATTTGAATGCTCCCCTCTTCCGTGGGCCTCTCGTCTGCGCTTGGCTCCGGAGACTCCGTTCTGCTAATCCTCTGGCGGTTTTCTGGGTTATTTAGGCAGGTATAGGTGGAATCTAAGTGATCAGCAGGACGCGCGGTGAGCCCAGCGTCCTCCTACGCCGCCATCTTCCGGAACTCTAATGTTTATTTATTTTTGAGGGGGGGGGGCAGAGAGAGAGGGAGACACAGAATCCGAAGCAGGCTCCAGGCTCTGAGTTGGCAGCATGGAGCCCACACGGGACTCGAACCCACGAACCGCATCTCGAGATCATGACCTGAGTCGAAGTCAGAGGCTTAACCGACTGAGGCACCCAGGCGCCCCTATGATCTTTTCATCGTTCTTATTAGTGAAAGTGGCTAAGCTGTGCTAACTGTTCTTTCATGTCATAATAGAGTGTCAGGTCTGTCTTAGTCCATTTGGGCTGCTATCACAAAGTGTCAGAGACTGTGTGACTTGTAAACACGAGAGATTTATTTCTCCGAGTTCTGGAAGAGGGAAGTCAGAGATCAGTGTGCCAGCATGGTCAGGTGAGGGCACTTTCCTGGGCTGCAGAGTTCTTGCTGTGTCCTTACGTGGCAGAAGGGGCCACAGATGTTCCTAAGGCCTCTTTTACAAGGCACTAATCCCATTCACGAGGGCTCCACTGTCATGACCGTGTAGGGGAAGAAAAATTACTTTTCCTTCTACCATTCTAGGTTCTTGGCTGAGACCTACCCCTGTAATAAAGCTAGATGAATGGGAGAGAAACAGAAGTTTAATAATATGTATGTGTTTTGTATACATGTGAGAAACCCTGGAAAATTGAGTAACTCCCTGAAATGGCCTGAGCCACCACTTTAAATACCATCTCTAGCAAAAGACAAAAGAAAGATCTGGGGGTGGAGGGAGCCAGTTATGGGAAATAACCAGAAAAAGCACAGTAAACGAGGGTGAGGTTGCTATGCAGATTTAAGTCATCGCCTTCTCCATTGATAAGAGTTTCTATAGATTAGAGACATCCTCTTCCTGGTACAGAAAGGGAGACACCCTTGCGGATGGGGATTCCCTTATAAATGTAAGTGTTCCTTACAAAAGGATAGCTTCTGCTTGGTTTTCACAGCTAGTCTTGTCTGCTTTTTCTTAAAAATAACTAGCTCAAGAAAATCTATTTGCTAAAAAGGTATATTTTGAAGTGACATATTCTCCCCCTTCAACCTAATCACTTCCCCAATACCCTCTCTACTAATGTAAACACCTCTAAGGAGTTAGGATTCCACCATTTGAATTTTGGAAAGGCACAAACATTCAGACCATAGCAAGGTCTCGATGTAAAATTCTAACTTTTGTGGCTGCAACTGTGTGAAGACCCGTTACAAAAATAGGGGTTTATAAAATAAAATAAAAATCAATTTCAAATCAATACGAGGATCGTGTATTGGCAATATGTATCTGGAAGGCCACTCAGTCCCAACTGTGCAGAACTAGTAGAAAAATAACTCAGGATATTTAAGGTCCATTAGTCACTACCATAAGTACTGTAGTTCCTGCTTAATTAACCCTGACTGGAAATTTTCCATATCACATGAGATTAAAAGCCCTTTGAGTTCATAAGCAATGTACATTTTGATAGAGACCAGTAGGAAGAAAACATGTCATTACGTCACATATACAAAGCTTTGTGGATAAAGAGAGAACTATAATACTGTAGCTTTATCACTAAATACCTAAGCCAAAGCAACTTAAGTGATTATTTACAATGTATTATTCTCAGATTCTATTTTTAATAGTCTCAGTATAAAGGTTCTTGCTCATTAAAAACAATCTATTATGTGAGTTACTGAAAGCTGGTAGTGGTAGCCGAGTGGATTCCAGATGATTGCTTTTTTACTTTCATTATCTACAGGGATAAGCTGATACGATTCTCATCTTTTACAATGGACTCTAGAAGGAGCCTAAAAGGGTTTTGGGGAACAGACACCTTAGTTTGAGTCCCACTGCAACCATTAGTAGCCTGGTCACCTTTTTTTTAATGTTTATTTTTGAGAGAGAGAGAGAGACAGAGAGAGAGAGAGAGACAGAGCACGAGCAGGGGAGGGGCAGAGTGAGAGGGAGACACAGAATCCGAAGCAGGCTCCGGGCTCCGAACTGTCAGCACAGAGCCCGACGCGGGGCTCGAACTCATGAACCCTGAGATCATGACCTGAGCCGAAGTCCGATACCTAACCAATCGACTGAGCCACACAGGCGCCCCCTCCCCCTTGTTACTTTTTTTATTTGCATATACTTGACACACAGTGTTACCATAGTAGACTTACCACTTTGATCAAGTTAGTTTTTCTAAGTCCACTTCTCCCATCTGTAAAGTGAAAATACTGATAGCTCTCATGCATGGTCTTTAGTAAGATGATACATATGTAAGGGGCTTCACGCTGTGCCTGTTAATAGAAGACACCCCAAATACCAGCTATTAATATTATTAGGTCACCTATCACACAAAATGAATTAGAATATTTTTTTCTAATATGCTTAGTTAATAAAGGCATTTTTTTAGATGACTAAAATGTTTACTAGGAAAATTCCTTTTTTCCGAGCATAGTCGACACATGAGGTTACGTTGATTTCAGGTGTACAGCATAGGGATTCCACAGCTGTGCACGTTACGCTGTGCTCAGCACAAGCACAGCTGCTGTCGTCACATGCAGCGCTGTTACGGTGCCATAGAGGTTATTCCCTGTGCTGCATAGGAAAGATCCTTTTATTTTTTTATTACTTTTTAAAAAATGTTTATTTTGAGAGAGAGCACATGTGCGTGAGTGGGGGAGGGGCAGAGAGCGAGTGAGAGAGAATCCCAAGCAGGCTTTGCGCTGTCAGCACAGAGCCCGATGCGGGGTTCCATCTCACAAACCATGAGGTCATGAGCTGAGCCAAAATCAAGAGTCCCGGACGCTCAACCGACGGGGCCACCCAGACACCCCAGGAAAATTCCTTTTAAAGTGAGTTTTTTTAAATGTGAATGACAAAAAAATGCTTTATTCGTTTATTTTTCTTCCATTCAACAAATGTTTGTTGAATGTCTGAGATGAATATCAGAGATTTGAGTATGAATAAAACGGACAAAATTCTCTACTCTCACAGATCTTACTTCCTAATCAGATTGAGAGAGACCATGAACAAACAGAGTGTGTATGTGTATCTAGATAGATATCCTGTTTAGATTTGCGTGGTCGTGTATATCTATCCAGATATCTAGATATCTTATTTCTGAGATGGTGACCATAAGCATTATGGAGAAGAAAATCAATCAAGGAAGGGGGTTAAGGAGTGCTGGGGAATGTGACTTTGGTAATTTATTAGTGTGCTCAAGTACAGCCTCACTGATAAGGTGATTTTTTTTTAGTGAAGGCAGATCTAAAGGAAACGAGTAGTAGAGCTAGGAAGATATAATGAGAAAGAACATTCTAGGAAGAGAATAGTGATTACAGAGTCCCTGAGGTGGGAGCGTTTGTGGCGTTTTGGAGGTATCCTAGGCAGCTGGAGCACGTGAGCCAAGTGGAAACTGGAAGGAGGGAGTCAGGTAATGCAGAGCCTTTAGGAGACTGTAGAGACTTCGGCTTTGTCTCTGAGTGAGATGAGAAAACTGCAGTGTTTTCGGCAAAGACGTGACATAATGCAGCTTAAGCTGTGAAAATATTCCACCGTCTCATCTAGAACATCTGAAACTAAAGGTAGTTTTGACTCAGCACACAGGTGCCGTGTTCTGCGATGCCACAACCACTGCCTAGTGGAAAAGTGCTTTGAAAGTCATATCGACTCTAGAAAACCTCTATGAAGCCATGTGGGTAATAAAACAACCCCCTTTCTCAGTTACACTAGTTTCATGTTTTGGTTGGTTAGAACATGGGTCTAAACTTTTCATTCATCTTAAAAAAATCCATAACCATTATGGTATTCCTACCATAGCCTGCAGTCCCATGTTCTTGATCATACATGGATCCAGGTAAGGCATAGTTGTATTATTCTATATCTGACTCTGAATTTTAAAAAAAAATTTTTTTTTGACGTTTATTTATTTTTGAGACAGAGAGAGACAGAGCATGAATGGGGGAGGCTCAGAGAGAGGGAGACACAGAATCCGAAACAGGCTCTAGGCTCTGAACTGTCAGCACAGAGCCCGATGCAGGGCTCGAGCTCACGGACTGCGAGATCATGACCTGAGCCGAAGTCGGACGCTTAACCGACTGAGCCACCCAGGCGCCCCTATCTGACTCTGAATTTATCTACAATCAGCTGGTGATAGGAGCAGGGTTATATCTCATTCAGTCTATACATTTTTATTAGATGTCTACTGTATGTCAGACATTACTATAGCTGGAAAGTCAGCGGTGAACAAAGAAAGAAAATCTCTAGTTTAGTAGACTTTACATTGTAGTAGGAAGATACAGAAAATAAGCAAATAAATCATCTATCAACTTGATAAATGCTCTAGAAAAATAATGCATGGTAAGGGACGTATGGAATATTAGGAGGAGAGTGTTGCTATTTTGTATGTAGTGATCTTTTTTCTTTTAAGGTGACATTTGAGCACAGACCTGAAGGAAGTGAAGGAACAAGCCATGCAGATATTTGGAGACAGAACAGTGTGTTCTAGGCAGGGAAAAATCCAAAGTGCCCCCAAATACTATTTTATGACATGTTAGTATTAGACTAGGGTTGGGCTAGGATTGGGGATACCAACCAGGAAGCCCTTTCATCAAGAGTGCAATCAGTGAAGGGGTGAGTGTTACACAGTGAGTTCAGAGAAGTAGCCAGAAGGTTGACAGTGGCAGGGATTGTCTGGTAGAGTATGGATTTTGAATTTTACTCAGGAAAAATTAAGAAGCCATCGCAGTTTTGAGCAGAGATTTGGTACAGTCTGACTTATGTTTAATCAAATATCTCTGGCTGATTTGTTTTATGATCAGATTGTCATCTCGGTCAAAAGGACAGAAGCAGGGAGACCAGTTTGAAGGCTATTGCAATAATCCAGTCTAGAGGTAATATTTAGACCATAATGTTGTTATTGGGATCTGGAATCGACTTATTTCTAGAAATCTTTTTAAGTGCTAATGGACAAGATTGGTTGTGTGAATGAAATTGAGGAGTCAAAGTTAACTCCAAAGTTTTTGCCTGAGCATCTGATAGAGTGGAAATACCATTAAGGGAGATAAGGTGTTGGTGGGTATTCAAGGACATGTTACGGACATGGCAAATTCAAGATGCCTATCAGATATCCAAGTGGAGGTGGTAAGTATATAGTTGGATATTTCATTCTGGAGCTCAAGGGACATGTTGGATCTGGCCCGGAACCATGTAGTTGGGATTCATGAGACTGTAGATGGATTTAATGTCATGAGAAAAGATGAAATCACTTAGAAAGGAAATGTACCTAGAGTTCATAGATGGATGCAGAGTTGGGGAAGAGCTTCTTGGTGTTTAATCCCACACCCCACTCTCGCACCATCACCCTGTTATGGAAATATTATCATCTATGTCCCATTGCTCCCACAAGAGGGGAAAGCTGCACCTAGCCTAGCACCAGCTCTGTGCTGCAGCCTGACCGGATGGAGAACCGCTAACAAGTGCAGGCAAGCTGGGCCTCTCCTGAACGTTCTCTCCTCCTCCTGCCTCTACCCTACTCCGCGCTTAGGCACTTGCAGCAGGAAATTATATGACCACCCTATATATGAAACACACAAGACAAAGGCGTACATAAAATCAAACTAAAGGGATGCCAAATTATGGATGAGACATATAAGCTAAAGGAAAGGTATTATTGCAACTTTATGTCAGCTAAAATAGAATTGAAGTGAAAACATCGTAAAAGACAAATGTGTTATTATTTAATGATAACAGGAAAAATGGATCAAGAAGATGTAAATATCATGAGAACAGACCTATAAAGCTGTAAATAATAGAACCACAGAGAAAAGACATGTCAAAAATTTTAGGTGTTAATATGAACACATTTCTATTGGGAATTGCTGGACAAGTATACAGAAATCCCTTGATGAATTAGAAGATTAAAATAATACCGGTAAGGGAGGTGATAAAAAGTAGTAGCTAAAAGCATAGATTCTGAAGACAGACAGCCTGGGTTGAAATCCCATCTCTACTCTCTGCTAGCCGAGTGACTTTGGGAAAATTATTTAACATTTCTTTGCCTCAGTGTTTTTTTTTTTTTTTTCCTTCGTGAAATTGGGTTTTGGTGAGGAACGAATGAGTTATATTTAAACTGTTTGGACAGTATCAGATGCACATTAATTATCATCAATAAATGTGTATTGATTTATACCCAACAGAGAGTAAACAGTATTTTTATAGTTAGATGTAATGAGCATATAACATTGTATTAGTTGTAGGTATACAAGAATATATGTTATTTTTAACACAAATGGAACATTCACAAATTCAAGCATGACACAAAAGAAATCTAAATAAGTTCTTTTAAAAAAATTTTTTTTAAATGTTTATTTATTTTTGACACAGAGAGAGAGACAGAGCATGAGCAGGGGAGGGTCAGAGAGAGAGGGAGACACAGAATCCGAAGCAGGCTCCAGGCTCTGAGCTGTCAGCATAGAGCCTGACGTGGGGCTCGAACTCACAGACCATGAGATCATGACCCGAGCCGAAGTCAGAACCTCAACCGGCTGAGCCATCCAGGTGCCCCAAGAAATCTAAATAAGTTCTAAAGAATCAGCATCATACAGGATATAATCCCCTGACCACAATGAAATTAAAATCAGATATCAATCAAAGGAGACAACTTAAAAAGGCCTTGTCTGAAAAAATATACTAATAACATTTAAATTTAAAAGTGTAAATAAGGGAAATAATGGAATACTTCAATGGGAGTTATGATAAAAACAATATGTGTCAAAATGTGCAGATGACAGTGAACACAGAACTTGGGGAGATGTGTGTGTGTGTGTGTGTGTGTGTGTGTGTGTGTAGTGAATTTCCACGGAAAAGGAATTGGACTCTTACTTCCGGGGCTGGACTTGATGTTACTATACAGCACACTGACACAATGCCACAGTTACTGAGCAACAGGGATTATTTTTCCCTTGCTGGAATTCCCATGTCTGCCGTCATAGACACAAGTTGCATAGTTTATCTGTGTGCTATGTTCTAATTCTGTATAAATAGGACTGTTGCTAACAATGCAGCCTGAATTGGCAAGGGGGGACTTTGGTTATATATCGTGTCTCTTTTGTCATAAAATTAGGGAGTAATATAAATTGAAATTTTCCATTATGTAGTTGAACTTTACTGATACTGTTGTCACATCCCTGCTTGCCACCATCTTTTACAAAATAGTCAACCACTGGCTCTTGTCTCACTTTTCTGTTCATGTATTAAGTTTTATTTGGGGGGGCGTTTTTAATTTGTGTGGAGTCTGTGTAAAGGTAGCTGAAAGGATAAAGAAATGAGGTGTGTGCCAGCAAAGTGGACTTTTACTAGGAATGTATTTCAAACTAGTGTCAAGGTGGTGAAGTTTTGGGGTGATGGGGGGCTCATGGGTCTGGAGCCGACAGCCAAGAAAGAATTCTTGAAAACGTCTTTGGTGCAATAAGGTGATTTTATTAAAGCAGGGGGACAGGACCCGTGGGCAGGAAGAGCTGCACTGGGGTGGTGACGGGTAATTCATTATATACTTTCAGCTTGGGAGGGGGTCAGGGACAGAGTAAGTCTCTAAGGAATTCCGGAAGCCAGGTTTCCAGGACCTGGAGGGGCTAGCTGTTGCTAGGGAAACGCCATTTAGTATCATTTAATAAAACCTTAGTCATGAGACCCTTCAGATGTATATGGGGGTGTGCATAAGCTTGGGGATATTATCATTGCCTGCACGTATCTTGGGGGCAGTGGAGGTAAAGGAAGGAGAGTTACACAATCCCCAAGGTTGGGATAATGTTGAGCTAAGGTTCTCTTTTGCCCCCAGCAAAGTGTCATCCCTGAGGCAGCTGAGCTCCTAGAGGGAGGTCACTCTGCCGGTCTCGAGGACTTGTCAGTGGGCTGTAGGCAGTAGGGGAATTTAATTTTTCATTTGTCTTGGTTTCCCACATCACCATGGCAAGCACTTAAACCCCTTTTCTTTGTTCTTGGGTAGCCAGGAGTGTCCGAGGAGTATCACACATACTCCACTGGCGGGGAGGGGAAGGGCGGGGCGTGTGCCAGCCTGTATTTTGCCCTCAGCTTGCCCCATGCTCCCTCTTCAAAGGATAAAACATAGCTGGATCCTAGTTAAAGTTAATAACAGATTTTAACCAGAAGCATACTTGTGTAGTAGATAAGAAAGTCCAGCATGAACAGAACTCAACTTCAATTCGTACAGAGATGATAGGGTGTTGTAAAGGGAGCGGGAAGGAGGAGTGAAGGGAGACGGTGGAGTCTTGAGCTAGGGAAGCTGGAAACTACAAACCGTAGGAAGCTGGGGATGGTCCTTGTGAAACATACCTGGGTGTGCTGACTGGTGCTTGTCAGAGTAAGGCTCCTCCCCTCCCGCAGAGTCTGGGAGACAGGCTCTGTCTTCAGGTGTTGGCTGGCACAAACTGTGTATTCTTTTGGCAGCCTTGACTTTTCCCAAGCAGGCACTTTAAGGAGGGCTGGTGTCATGGCCGGGGTCGTGGCCTTAGGCTGTTAGATGCTATGTTAATAGTTGTTCAAGTCTTCTGCGTGTGTGAGAGATGAACAAAATCATTTGTGTTGAGATCACTTATTATCAAAGTGATCATAAGACAGAATAGATCAGGAATGCTGTTCTAAGGTAGAAAACACAGAGGCTTAATAGATAGCCTGCCTCCAGTATTTCCCCCTCAAATCCTTTCTCCATATTGTCAATTTAGTAGTCTGTCTAAACCTATGACCACGTCACCCCTTTTCTTAAAGCATGATGTATATTTGTTGTGTGTATACTTAGACCGTGACAGTGAGAAACTGCTTTTTCACCTTCAGATTACCAATCCGCAACACACAGTAGGTATTCACTCCATGTTTATTGCATAGAATGATTGGAATAAAAGTTCACCGTTTGTTTATGCAGAAAGACTGCCATCCAAAACATGACTGCCGTGGAGAAAGGAGGGAATACTTGGGGTCATAAATCCTTAGAGGTCACATTTCCTTGGGGAGGGTTTCCTGTCTCAAAATTCATTTCCTTATAAGGATTTTGACTGAACTTTCCTTCTTATCCTAGAATTCTCATCTTCACAAAATCCTATTGCTCATCCAAAAGAGCTCATTTATTTTTTAATTTTCTTTTTCAAAAGAGGTCATTTAAAGACTAACGTTGCTAAAGGAAAATGATGTCCTAATAGTTAAATTTGAGTGGGTTTCAGCAATCTTATACTTTCCTCTGCCTGTGTCTTGTTTAGACCACTTAAGTGAAAGTGAATGGGCAGGTAGATGATGATGATTAATAGATAGATAGGCAGGCCAACTAACAGAGAGATGTACAGACAGATTGTCCTGAAAATTTATGCCGTGAATAATCCTAAAGAGCAATTAATCCAGAAATTGCTTAGTCATGAATCACTGAATAATGTTTCTAGTTAAATTATTTCCTTCATCGAATTTTTGTTTTCCTTCGGCTCATAGTTACATTTGTTTGCATTCTCCGGCCCAAGAGAGAAGCAGCATAGGTGGCCACTCAGTAGCAGAGGGAATGAGTTGACTCTTCAATCCACAGACTTCACTTAATGAAAGCAGATATTCACAGACCCTAATGAATAGCCATGGGAATTGCATTGCTGGAATTCTAAATATAAAAGTGCTTCTTTAGAATGGGAGTGATGGCAAAACAGCACACCTAAGGTACAAACCCAGAGCAGAGCGGTATTTCCCTGGCATATAACAAATGGTGTTATAACAAAATGGTGTGTTAAACCTACATTAAAAAAGAACATTCTATCTACCTTTCTCTCTGGGTTTCTTTGTAGTTTAAAGGCAGGGGACCATATGAAGAAAGCTTATTTTAAAAGCTACGTATCTTTTAATCTAAGGGCTTATTAAAAACACGAACAAATGGGGGCACCTGGGTGGCTTAATCGGTTAAGCGTCCGACTTCGGCTCAGGTCATGATCTCACTGCGTGTGTGTTCGAGCCCTGTGTGGGGCTCTGTGCTGACAGCTGAGAGCCTGGAGCCTGTTTCAGATTCTGTGTCTCCCTCTCTCTCTCTGCCTCTCCCCCACTTACGCTCTGTCTCTTTCTTTCATTCAAGAATAAACAAACATTTAAAAAATATTAAAAAGTTGCTTCTAACAAATAGGAACAAATATTGGAAAGGTAAGGATACTGGCACTGGACATGTGTATCAACGTTCAAGTCACTAGGAAAATATCAACTTCTCTCTGGCATGGATTTGGTACAAATGGCACATTTCTGGAGACTCAACAACTTGTATAAATCCATAATAGATTAAAGAAAGGGAAAATAACATTTCTTCAGTGTCTTGTTAGCTACTTACCGGGAAATAACTTCTAGAAAAAACTCCTTTCCTTTTGCAAACAACTTCCCAGAAGCACAATAATCCCCAAAGGACACTGTGAAAACAGATGAGCTCCAGGATGCCTGCTAGTAAAAGGTGGCTCCCTGGTATTTTAACCATATGTCAGCATGGGAGGGAGCAGAGCTGCAGTGTCTCCCAGCACCAATTATGGTCACATGGCTAACATTCACTGAACATTGACCATGGGCAAGAAGTCCTCTGCTAAATGCTTTATATGAACCTATAGTGAGTGCTCAGGAAATATTTGTTGACTTGTACGAGTATCACATTTAAGCATTTTTACTACCTGAAGGAACATAAATCTGATCATTATAACAATCTATTAATAAAGATTTTGCTATCAGCATCTTCCAAATCAGCCCACTGGTGTCCAGAGAGATGAAGGCACTTGCCCAAGGTCAAGTAGCTTGTAAACCAATGATCTATTTTAAACTTTACAACTCCATCAGGTTGGGATTATTATCTCCCTTTTATATATGAAGGAATTGAGGCTCGGAGTGCTTAAGAAACTTGCTTAGTCACTCAGATAACAAATGGATGAGCTGAGATAGAAAGCAGATGTGTCTGAGGCTAAAGATTATATTTAAACCCTAGACTATAGAATGATTTAGTAAACTAAGCTATTGCCTACATGCCCACATCTTTCCCTAAATTGCCTTTCAATAGTCTCCATAACAGTGGGCATCTCTTGTATCTTTACTGAAATCCCCACAATTTCTAGCTGATTACAAAACAGATGAGGACACATTATTTATAGAATGTTCCAGTTTAAATGCTTGAGTATTGTGATGGTTAATTTTATGTGTCAACTTGACCAGGCTAAAGTATGCCCAGATAGCTGGTAAAATGTTATTTCTAGGTATGTCTATGAAGGTGTTTCCAGAAGAGGTTAGCATTTGAATCAGTAGATTAAGTAAAGATCATCACCCTCAGCAATGGACATCTTCCCATTCATTGAGGGCCCAAACAGAATAAAAAGGCAGAGGAAGGACAAATTTGCTCCTTTTCCTTGAGCTAGGACATCCATCTTGTCCTGCCATCGAATATCTGAACTCCTGGTTGTTAGGCCTTTGGACTCAGTTCTGAATTATACAACTGGCTTCCTCCTCCTCCAGTTTGCAGGTGGCAGATTATGAGGCCTCTTGGCCTTAATAACTGCATGAACCGATTCACAGAATGTTATATGAATTGGAGATATGTCTGTGTCAATATCGATATCGACATAGATATCTCCATCTACTTCTCTGGAGAATCCTGAGAATGTAAGTATTACCTGGGAAAACACGTCGGCCAAGCTGTGCCATCAGACCGGCTAGTTTTTACATTGGACCTGAAGGGATGATGGTACATGCAATGTTTGCATTTGGGGATATAACAAATATAAAGAAGACAATGTAAGAGCTCCTGAGTGGCTCAGTCGGTTAAGTGTCTTTACTTTGGCTCAGGTCATGAGCTCACATTCCGTGAGTTCGAGCCACGCGTCGGCTCTGTGCTGACAGCTCAGAGCCTGGAGCCTGCTTCGGATTCTGTGTCTCCCTCTCTCTCTGCTCCTCTCCCACTCACGCTCTGTCCCTTCTCTCAAAAACAAATGTTAAAAAAAAAAACAATTTAGAATGCCACTGTAAAAAGAACTGATGACAGTCTAAATTGGTGCAGTTTGGAAGGGAAAGAATTCGCAGGAGAAACATGATAAAAACTATGTGAAAAGCATTATAATGTGAGTATGTATAATTCTGAGGTATCTGACTTCCCCATATGCTAAATTGAGGTGTGCATAATGACTGGGATTTAAAAAATCAAGGGTTTTTCCTCTTTTAAAAAAGTAATTTGCTTGTGCTACCTTTGAGGCCAAATAAATAAAACCAAGTGTGACCTTATCATAAAGTTATTTACATCATTTATCTTAAAGACGGTCTCCATTGGGAGGAAAAAGAGATTGAATCCATAATATTTTAATCTATTGCTGTTGGTGTGCATAAGTCACATATTTCTATATCTAGTGTTTGCATATTGATTGTAGCTTGACCTTAACAATTTATCATTTAGCCTCGTACCATCACCCTCCATGATAGATGTTACAGCTAAGGGTCTAGCAGCAATTTCATTATAGACCCCACATTTCGGGGTTTCATAAATAAGCAGTCAAAATCTACTGCAGGCTATGAGATGTTTTAGTTTGCATATCCATATTATCATTTTAGTTCCAGATTGTGGCTTCCATCCATCATTCATAGAATCGTTTTTCATTTTCAGAGGCATTTCCTATAGGAATCCATTTTAATGGCCATCAAGTGAGGAGGAAACTTGCAACAAGAAGGGAAAGGTGTTAAATCCCATTTCTTCCTACCAATATAAATAAATAAATCGGATGAATTAATGAATAATACAAATTCTACTCTGATATACATAAAGTTTACAAGAGCTTATAGAATTAATAAACAAGCATATAAACTGTTTATGAATAGTCATACACAGTAAATGTATGCTTACTGAATAAGTGACAAGGTAAGTTAAATATTGTGGAAGATATAAATTTTAAGAGCATGCCCATGCCCTCAGTCAGCTTATCGTCTAACAGGGGAGATAAAATACAGAAAGAATAATTATGGAGAAAAAATAATTCTGGAACAGGATGTAATACTTTCCCCTTCTCTCTGCATGTTAAGTGTCAAATGAGTAGTACCAGGAGAGTTTTGAGAAACAAAATGTTTGTGAGCGCTTATACGAACGTTCACCTACGCAAATGATGAGCCCAAAGAAGGATAGGTTGGTCTCAGGCAATCTTCAGAGTCTTCGGAGAAAGTATGGACCTGCTTGCATCTTGATTTTGTGCTTCTACCCTCCCGAATTGTGAGACAATAAATTTCTGTTGTTGTAAGCCACCCAGTTGTGATAATTTGGTAACACGATCCTAGGAAGCTGGTACTGTAGGTTTCTTTATTTTCAGAAAATGTACATTGTTCCACGGATCAAGAATGTCTTGGAATACCTAACTTATGGATCTTGTTAATTATCTGAAGACCGGGCCTGGACTCTGGCTTCAAACGTGCAGATTGTGCTATTAGTATTAACTGGTCATCTCCTTTCCCTTCCCGCCTAATAGAGTTGGTTGCTGAACCACATATACTTGGGACAGAGTACCGTATGCCTGCCCTGAGTCCAGCGTTTGGTAGTGTTGAGGAGGAAGTGTGTACTCTGCCTTTCCAGATTCTTCTAGCTGGTCGAAAACCTAAATTGATAGGAGAGATTAACGGGGGGAACAAAAGCAGAGTTTAATTATGTGTGCACAAAGGCCCAATAATAAAATTGAGACCCAAAGAGATGACCAAGGCAGACGGCTTTTATATGTTTTAGATAAAGAACTATAAATCCGTGAGGAACTGACACAACAGAGAAAACTTGTTTAGAAGTTTCAGTTAGGGAATTCTTAACAGGATTTGGGCCGGGATAGTAGATCACTGAAAGTACCAGGGTTGGTTTATACAGTCTTCTTCCCTGTCTCTGCTGATAAGGATGTCTCTCTCCCTCCTGGCACAGGGGGAGTACTTTTCACATGGGAGATGGATTTCCTGCCTTCAGTGGGACGAAAGAGGGTTGGAGTATCTTTTTTGCCCCAGCGCTTTCTTAAGTAGCTTTAATTCGAAATAATCAATATGTTATTGTGGCACATTTTGGGAACCCCGGGCTCCCACGGTAGAATTGGGGATAGCCATGGTGTCATCGACAAAAAACTGTATTCTGAGTTGGACACAGAACGTGCTGCCAGTTAAAAATGTGAACTGAGGTATCTCATGTATTATTTTGGCCTTGTTGTCATCATCTGTAAGACAAGAATAATTTTTGACTCACAAGATTGCTGTGGATAAAATGCGAAAGCATAGAGCACAATTCCTGGCCCTCTGCACAGTTGGTCGGTCTTCCCCTTCTCCTCTTCTGTCTTCCTTTACACACCCTCACTGTTGCACAATGGGAATACTGCACGGAATTTTTTTTTTTTTCAGTAAGCTCTGTGTGCAATGTGGGGCTTGAACTCACGACCCTGAGATCAAGAATTGCATGCTCTCCCAACTGAGCTAGCCAGGTGCCCCCTGAACACGGAATTTTTAAAAGATGCAGTATTAATTCACTCAGTGACAATTATGGGGAACTAAGTTTTTCCAAAAAGCAGCTAAAGAAGTATAACATCCAAAGGGCCAACGTTTGTGAAATATCATTTTCAATTTCAAGTATATGCCAGTGAGATTTAATAAAACATAGCTGCTCCCCACCCCAACCACCATATTTCAAGAAATATTCTCCCAAAATGGATTCTGATAATATTAATTTGTAATACCGAACATGTTTACTGGATATCTGAAAGATATATATGGCTTGAGGCAAAAGTGGATTGCTTTCAAAATCAGAAAATGAGTCATGAATCTCTATCGAGTAGATAACTAGAAGAAGTAATTAAAGGACATTGTAGGACAATGCCAGTACTATAGTCCACGAACACAGAAGACGTGTTAGAAAAATTGGGTGTACTTTTCATTATAGAGGTTTAAATCCCGTTTTTAGAAATGTGCCTATCTCAGATTATTCTCTTCTCTGTCTCATTGTGATTCCCCACAACCATTCCCCACTTGACATATATAAAAGATAAATGGTTGAAACAGAGGACTTTGAGAAAAGTATGAACTTATCCCAACAGGAGTAAAAATAAAGTGCATTCACTCTGCTTTCTTTGTTTCTGTATCTATCTCTATATGTCTCAGTTAACTTCTAGAAACTTTAGACATTGTGCAGACTCACTTTCTTGAGTTCTTAGTGATAACAGATTCTATATCATTTTGGAAGGAAGAAGGGTAAAAGGTAAAAAGCAGTTTGGAGTGCCCTTTTTTCTTTTTTTATGTTTGTTTTGCCAGACGTATAGCACAAATTTATCTTATTTAGTTGGTCATTTCTGGGAGAAAGCTTTGAGGAAGCGCTCATTGATTGTCTCCTAAAGACATGCATTAGGGAATCTGATAACCCTTATTCTGGGAAAAACACACAGAAACAGAGAAAACATCTTTTTAAAGGTACAAAGGGTTTGGAAAAAAGTAAGGGACATTTCTAGAGGTGAAAGGCAAAAAGGGAAGAAGGCTAGCATCCTTAAACAAGAAGCTTGGGTTTTAATGGTCTCGTATGGGCCCACATGAGTCTTTGAGTGGGAATTTAGACCCCTGTATAAGTGAAGTAGAAGAACAGCAAAAATCCACTAGAAAAAGCACAGAGAGCTGACGGCGTTTGTCAGTCTCCCGAGCTTTGTGGGATGAGGGAGCTTCCCTGACTGTGTAACCAGGGGCTTACCCTCTGTGGCTTTTCAGGTTAAACTGACACTATATGCAAGGCATAGAAAATTTAAGATGAGATATTAATATAAAAACTGTTACCAGCTAGCATGTGCAGAAGCAAACACAAGATCTCTTTGGAGAGACGTGCTGTGAACTCCTGAAAATCACAACTGTCAAACATGAAGCTGAGGACGAATTTCCAATCCAGATTTCCAAAACCAACGTGAGAATCAACTGACATGAAAAACAGCAGGATTATGTTTCTAAGAAGTTTAGACCATAAAATACTTAACATAAAAGTCTATAAACTGGGTTTATTAAAAAAAAAAATAAAGATATAAATCCAGGGGCGCCTGGGTGGCTCAGTCGGTTAAGCGGCCGACTTCGGCTCAGGTCATGATCTTACAGTCCGTGAGTTTGAGCCCCGTGTTGGGCTCTGTGCTTACAGCTCAGAGCCTGGAGCCTGCTTTGGATTCTGTCTCTCTCTCTCTCTCTCTCTCTCTCTCTCTTTGCCCCTTCCCCATTCACGCTCTGTCTCTCTCTGTCTCTCAAAAATGAATGTTAAAAAAATTTAAAAAAAGATATAAATCTAAAATACGACATAAGAATGAGATATTATTAAAAACAGATCAACAGAACTTCTAGAAATGAAAAATATAATTGTTATGCTTAAACCTCAGTGGCTGTCCTAGGAAAATATCATAGAGAAACTTTTCACATGTGTGTCAGCATTTATATTATTAAATTTCTCCAAAGAGAAATTTGGATTTCTCCAAAGAGACAAGGGATAAGTTCCAATCTCACACAGACCACTCTGTTATAGGAAAAAAAGAAAAAAAAAACCTCATTTAATGAAACTAGCAAAACTTTAAAACCAAAAGTGAGCAAGGAGAGTATAATAAGGAAAATGATAGGACAACATTCTCATGAACATAGATGTAATCATCATTAATAAAATGGTAGCAAAACAAATCCAGCAGTATTTTAAAATGACAAAGTTAGGTTCACCTCAGAAAAGTAAAGATGGTCTTACACTTGAAAATCAATGAATGTATCATGTTTACCTATTAAAGGGGTACTTAATATGACCATCTGCATAGGTGCAGAAAAAAAGTTTGATAAAATTCAACAACCATTCTTTATCATAAAAGAAAAAAAAGAAACTTCAGCAAAGCAAAAATAGAATACATGTTTATTAGTCTGATAAAGGATACCTATAAAAAAGTCACAGAAAACATCATACTTAATGATGAAGTAATGAAAACTTCCATTTGAAATCTGGAATGAGGGGCGCCTGGGTGGCTCAGTCAGTTAAGCATCTGACTCTTGATCTCAGCTCAGGTCTTGAGCTCAGGGTCATGAGTTCAAGCCCATGTCGGGTTCCATGCTGGGTGTGGAACTTATTTTAAATAAATAAATAAATAAATAAATAAATAAATAACTATAAAATCTGGAATGAGAAAAGTCCCAACCCCATTATGTTATTCAACACCATGCTTAACATCCGAGTCAGTGCAATAGTGCAAGAAAAGAGAAAACGTAAGGATTAGAGAAATGCTACTCGTTATTTACATATGATAATCATTTATGTACAATATGCAAAATATATACAAATAAATTATTAGAATTAATAGGATGATTTTGCTGAATGTTGGGGTGGATGGTAAACACACATAAAAGGTATTTCTATCCTCCAGCTATATGGGGTTAGAAAATACAATAAAAATGTTATCAGTTATAGAAGGATCAATACATTACCCAGGAATAAATCTCACCCCAAAATATGCAAGACCTTTGAGGAGAAAACTATAATTTTAATGAAAAGGTATTAAAGAAATCTAAGTAAATAGAGAGAAACACCACATTCATGGATTAGAAGGCTCTATGTTAAAAAGATAGAAATCATCCCCAAGTTGGTTTATAAAGACAATAAAATTCCAGTTGAAATCCATACACTGTGTTGTGGAACTTGAGAGGCTAATTCCTAAACATTTATTTGGGAAACCAAAAGTCCCAGAATAGTCCTGAAGTAGCCACCAATGTGTGGGAAGGTGTTACCTTACCAGGTTTTAGTAATTTTAATGAAACTATGGCAATTAAAACATCGTGGGGTATTGGCTGAGGAAGAGACAAAAAGGTGAGCAGTATAGAAAAGAAGGATTAGAGATGGAATCCACATATTCAGTAACTTAAATTATGACAGAAGTGGCCTTGCAAATCACTTGGGAAAGGAAGATTCTTCAGTAAAAGCTGATGGGGCAAATGCTTATTCATATAAAGAAACAAAAATCAGTTCCAGGCAAATTAAAGATGTAAATGTGACCAAAAATCATTATTAGAATAGAAGAAAATAACATAGAAAACCCAAACTACAAAGCAAATGTTTTAGATTCAACCATATTAAGATTAAGAACACTGTCAATGTTCGCAAATCAACATGATACACCACATTAATAAAGGATCCTGTCAATAGATGCAGAAGAAGCATTAGACAAAATACAGCATCTGTTCTTGATAAAAACTCTCAATAAAGTAGGGATATATGGAACATACCACAACATCATAAAGGCCATATACAAAACACCCACAGGTAATATCCTCTTCAATGAAGAAAAACTGAGAGCTTTCCCCAAGGTCAGGAACAAGACAAGGATGTCCACTCTCACCACTGTTATTTAACATAGTACTGGAAGTCTTAGCCTCAGCAATCAGGCAACAAAAAGAAATAAAAGGCATCTAAATTGGCAAGGAAGAAGTGAAACTTTGACTATTTGCAGATGACATGACACTCTATGTAGAAAACCTGAAAGACTCTACCAAAAAATTGGTATAACTAATACATGCATTCAGCAAGGTCCCAGGATATAAAATCAACATGCAGGAATCTGTTGTAGTTCTATAAACCAGCAATGAAGCCACAGAAATTGAAATCAAGGAATTGATCCCATGTGTATTTGCACCCAAAACAATAACATACCTTGAATAACACTAACTAAAGAGGTAAAAGCTCTGTACTCTAAAAACTATAGAACAGTTAAGAAAGAAATTGAAGAGGAATGAAGGAAAGAGAAAAGCATTCCATGCTCCTGGATTGGAAGAACAAACATTGTTAAAATGTCTACACTACCCAAAGCAATCTACACATTTAATGCAATTCCTATCAAAATACCATCAGCATTTTTCGCAGAGCCAGAACAAACAGTCCTAAAATTTGTATGGAACCATAAAAGACCCTAAATAGCCAAAGCAATTCTGAAAAAGAAAACACTGGAGGCATCACAATTCTGGATTTGAAGCTATATTACAAAGCTGTAGTCATCAAGACAGTATGATACTGGCCCAAAATTAGGCACATAGATCAATGGAACAGAATAGAAAACCCAGAAATGGACCCACAACTATATGGTCAACTAATTTTCTATAAAGCAAGAAATAATATCCAATGGAAAAAAGATAGTCTCTTCAACAAATGGTGTTAGGAAAACTGGACCACTTTCTTACACCATACACAAAAATAAATTCAAAATGGATCAAAGACCTAAATGTGAGACAGAAAGAGGAGAACACAGGCAACAACTTCTTTGACGTTGGTTGCAGCAACTTCTTACTAGACATGTCTCCAGAGGCAAGGGAAACAAAAGCAAAAATGAACTCTGGGGACTTCATCAAGATAAAAAAAATGAACACTGGGGCTTCTGAATAGTGAAGGAAACAATCAACAAAACTAAAAGGTAACTGATGGAATGGGAGAAGATATTTGCACATGACATATCTGATAAAGGGTTAGTATCCAAAATCTATAAAGCACTTACCAAAATCAACACTCAAAAACCCAAATAATCCAGTTAAGACATGGGCAGTAGACATGAATGGACACTTTCCCAAGAAAACATCCAGATGGCCAACAGACAAATGAAAAGATGCTCAGCATTGCTCATCATCAGGGAAATACAAATCAAAACCATGAGATACCACCTCGCACCTGTCAGAATGGCTAAAATTAGCAACACAAGAAACAACAGGTGTTGGTGAGGATGCAGAGAAAGGGGAACCCTTTTGCACTTTTGGTGGGAATGCAAACTGGTGCAGCCACTCTGGGGAACAGTATGGAGTTCTCTCAAAAAACTAAAAATAGAACTATCCTATGACCCAGAAATTGCATTATTTGGTATTTACCCAAAGGATCCAAAGATACAGATTCTAAGGGGTACATGCATCCTGATGTTTATAGCAGCATTAGCAACAATAGCTTAAATCTCCATCGACTGATGAAAGATGTGTGTGTGTGTGTGTGTGTGTGTGTGGCGTGTATATATATACATATATATGATGTGGTATATGTATATATGTCTATACACACACACACACACACACATATGCAGTAGTGGAATATTACTGGGCCATCAAAAAGAATAAAATCTTGCATTTGCTATGATATGGATGGAGCAACAATGTATTAAGTGAAATATGTCAATCAGAGAAAGATTTCATTCATATGTGGAATTTAAGAAGCAAAACAGATGAACATATGGGAATGGGGATAAAAGGAGAGAGGGAAACCACAAGAGACTCTTAACTGTAGAGAATAAACTGAGGGTTGATTGAGGGAGGTGGGTGGGGGATGGGCTAGATGGGTGATGGGTATTAAAGAGGGCACTTGTTGGGGCATCTGGGTGGCTAAGTCAGTTAAGCATCTGACTCTTTGATTTCCACACAGGTCATGATCTCACAGTTTGTGGGATTGGGCCCCATGTTGGTTGGGCTCCATGCTGACAGCATGGAGCCTGCTTGGGAATCTCTCTCTTCCTCTCACTCTGCCCTCCCCTGCACTCACACGCATGTGTGCGCGCATGAGCGTGCACACACACACACACACACTCTGTCTCTCTGTCTTTCTCTCAAAATAAATCTTAAAAAAAAAGAGGGCCCTTGTGATGAACATTGGGTGTTGTATCTAAGTGATGAATCACTGAATTCTACTTCTGAAACCAATATTGTACTGTATGTTAACTAAAATTTAAATAAAAATTTATAAAAAGGAAAAAAAAGATTAAGAATACTATTCTTAAAATACCCATAAATACAACCAAAAGACAAGACATAAGCTAGGAGAAAAACATCGCAACACATGTAACTGACAACAAATTAGTAGGCACAATGTTTGAAGAACACATTAAAAAATGCACAAATAATCCAACCGAAAAACATGCCAAATAATTTACAGGTGCTTTACATAAGAAGCACAGTGGCAAATAAATATCTGAAAAGATGCGCAGCCTCATTAGTAGTTAGGAAAATGCACATTACAGTAATGGAACATCATTTCATACCCATAAGCGTATCCACAATATACAAGTCTAATGCCAAATATTAGGATGTGGAGCAACCCAAAGTTGTCATTACTGTACACAGGACAGTAAGTTGGTTCAAGAAGTTTGCGAGATAATTTGCCATTCTCTCAGAAGTTGGGAGGTGCTCATCCCCCATGATCCAGGAAGTCCTCTTGCGAATTCTTATCCCGATCTCTTGTGCCGATGACCAAGGAGATGCGTGTAAGGATTTTCATAAGTCCTTTGTTTATGATTGCAAAAACCTGAAACAACCCAAGTATCCGTCAATAGTGGAAAAAAGTAAATATATTCTGATATAGTCACAAAATAAATGTCAAGTATAATGAAAAATTAATAAATTACAGCCATGAAACTACATGATTTCTACTACAAGAAACTGTAAGAAAAGTCTGAGTTAAGGGGGAGCAAAAAGAACACATTCAGTGTGCTTCCATTCATAAAACATTCAAAGACAGGCAAAAATAAACAGTATAATATTTAGGGATACAAATACATATAATAAAATATGAAGAGAAGTAAGGGGCTGGTATATGGAAAATACCTATTATTTGGATGGCTGGAGAGGTGGGAAGGAGATGAGATAGGAAAGCACAAGAAGCATACATTAATATTTATTAGATTATTATGTTTCACATTCTACACTTTTTTTTAACGTTTATTTATTTTTGAGACAGAGAGAGACAGAGCATGAACAGGGGAGGGTCAGAGAGAGGGAGACACAGAATCTGAAACAGGCTCCAGGCTCTGAGCTGTCAGCACAGAGCCCGACGCGGGGCTCGAGCTCACAGACCGCGAGATCATGACCTGAGCCGAAGTCGGTGGCTTAACTGACTGAGCCACCCAGGCGCCCCTCTACACTTTTTATAAATATCCCCTTGCATCTACTCCTTAGGAAAAATAAGCGGAAAAAAACCCAAATGAAACAAACAAAACCCCAAACAGAATCCAACCAAACAAACCAAAAACTAAAACAACCCACAAAATCTCACCAAAGAGAACCAAACAGCACTCAGAGGTGATGCATCAGCATCATCCCTAGGGGGTGCCAGGATGGGATGATTTTTCTTTCATCTCCTCGGAGAGGAAGGGGACCTGGGGGCCTCCATATCTGAGAAAATCCAGGGTTCGTTGTGTGGAGGCAGTGGCTGGTGGGGGGGGGGAGCAGGGAAGGGGACGGTAAGGACGGAGCTCTGCAAGCTAATGCTAAGAGAGCCCAAGACCTGGGAAGGCAACATTTTAATTATGAGCTCACTTGTCAGCATAAAATCTGCCCCTCAAACAAAAGTCAATGGAGTGTATTTCTGTGTCAGCAAAGGGCATATTGGGATGGGGTTGGGGAACCAGGACAAGGGTGGAATATTAAATGACTCTTTCATTGTTACACTTCAAAATGCTTTTATGAAAACCCTGAAAATCCCATTATGTGTTTATGACCAACTTTCTCAAGCACCTATTTATTTTTAGCTGAGGAGTAAAACAACTTTGACTAAATGGATATAGTTACTGACTGCTAGCATTCACACTAAACTTGCTGCCTCAAATCCAGTAAGAAGAGACTGGTTAACAGCCTGTTCACCATCTTATAGCGGGCTTAATGGAATCTTGATCTAGAATGTTCCTAAGGCCCTTTATCATTCTGAGCCTCCATAACTCTCTGTTTAACAGCACTTAGTAGGAAAGGGTCACTTTTACCTCAGTCCTGGCTTGGGAGAGGTGCTGCCTCTGAAATCGGTTCGGGAAGGATACACTTGGTTTCTGTAGGCCACCTGGAGAATCTGCGTTCTGACATGACAAAAAGACACGGATGTCATCCTAGACCATGCCTGACACGAGAGTGGCGCTGCAGCCGGAGTTGGCCCTCTGACATCTGACCCACAGAGAAGTCAGGATTATTACCCCTTCTAGAGGATGTCTTCAAGCCATCAAACCTTCAGAGTTTTCGGATTATCGCCACGCTGATCTGGTTGTCAGGAGATACACGCCTTTTACTCTTGTCTCTGACTTTAATGTAGCAAGTGCCTTTGGGCATGTTGTTTGCAGGACCTCAGTTTCTCCATCAGTAGCATGAAAGGTTTCAATCACGTGATCTCTGAAGCCTCCTCAGAGGTCAGACACGCTAGGCTTGTGCGATTCCAGCTGATTTCATCTATTCTCATGGTACCTTGCTGAGGTATGTTGGTGAAGGACCCATACTCAAGCCTATTAAATGAATGGATAAACAAAACAAAACGAACAAAACCCCAAGCATGTAGAAGCTGTGGCTTTCTAACGTCTAAGAGAAAGCATATACTGTGGATGTATAACTAATCCTATTTCTCTATCCTGTCATTTATTGTTTTTCCATTTTTACCAGTAGTACAGGATAAACACTTTCGAGTGAAACGTGAAAAAGTTGGAGGAACACATTGTGACATTACAGCTTAAGAGTACTGATAGTAATAATTCTGTGATTGTTAAAATTAAGCTTCAGAGAAATATTTCTAGGATGAAATAAAAAAAAAAAACCTGTATTGTTCTTCTGCCCCCTTGTGGAAAGTGTAGTGTACTACAGCAGTCCAAGTCCTGCCATCCTTTCCAAAACGGGTTCATTCAGTCCTGAAGAGGTTAAGAAGTTTTCTCTGTAAGAGCCCAAAACTCCTTCTCCCCCGCCGCCCCACCGGGCCCCCAAAGTCCATTCTGTTCATTTGCAGAATATTTTGCTGTAATTTCTAATTATATTACTCAATTAAAAAAAAGTTTTTCTGCACAACTTTGAGAGTTCTTTAGACTTTTAAAATTCTTTCTAAGAGAGATCCAGCCTGAGAGATGTTTACACTCCCCTACCCTGCGTAGGTTTTACTTAGACCTACGTAGTGTATAATTTAAAAATCACTAGCGCGAAAACTGCTGACTGTCGTGTTTTTGAGGAAATGAGTACATTTTTGATTCTAAAATACATGTTGAGTAGGGACCCCTGGGTGGCTCAGTCGGGTGAGTGTCCAACTTTGGCTCAGGTCATGATCTCACGGTTTGTGAGTTCGAGCCCCATGTTGGGCTCTGTGCTGACAGCTCAGAGCCTGGAGCCTGCTTCAGATTCTGTGTCTCCCTCTCTCTCTGCCCCTCCCTCACTAGCACTCTGTCTCCCTCTCTCTCTCTCTCTCTCTCTCAAATATAAATAAACATTAAAATTTTTTTAAATATAGAAAAGTACAAAGAAGAAAAACCACGAATATTTTCAATAACCAGTATTGACTCTTTCAATTATTTTACTCCAGCTTATTTTCCTAAATATATTTATCATTGTTGTACATTCTAGGCAGTTAGTAAACAATTGGTGAATATACATTTTTATTTTTTTACTTTTTTAATACTTTTATTTTTTGAATTTACATCCAAATTAGTTAGCATATAGTGCAACAATGATTTCAGGATTTGATTCCTTAATGCCCCTTACCCATTTAGCCCATCCTTCCTCCCACAACCCCTCCAGTAATGCTCTGTTTGTTCTCCATATTTAAGAGTCTCTTCTGTTTTGTCCCCCTCCCTGTTTTTATATTATTTTTGCTTCCCTTCCCTTATGCTCATCTTTTCTGTGTCTTAAAGTCCTCATATGAGTGAAGTCCTATGATATTTGTCTTTCTCTAATTTCACTTAGCATAATAACCTCTAGTTCCACCCACGTAGTTGCAAATGACAAGATTTCATTCTTTTTGATTGCCGAGTAATACTCCATTGTATATATATATACCACATCACCTTTATCCATTCATCCATTGATGGACATTTGGGCTCTTTCCAGACTTTGGCTATTATTGATAGTGCTGCTATAAACATGGGGGTGCATGTGTCCCTTTGAAACAGCACTCCTGTATCCCTTGGATAAATGCCTAGTAGTGCAGTTGCTGGGTCGTAGGGTAGTTCTATTTTTAGTTTTCTGAGGAACCTCTATACTGGTTCACCAGCTTGCATTCCCACCAGCAGTACAAAACAGATCCTCTTTCTCCACATCCTTGCCAACGTCTGTTGTTGCCTGAGTTGTTAATGTTAGCCATTCTGACAGGTGTCAGGTGGTATCTCACTGTGGTTTTGATTTGTTTTTTTTTTAATTTTTTTTATTGTGGTTTTGATTTGTATTTCCCTGATGATGAGTGACGTTCAGCATCTTTTCATGTGTCGGTTGGCCATCCGCATGTCTTCTTTGGAAAAGTGTCTATTCATGTCTTCTGCCCATTTCTTCACTGGATTATTTGTCTTCTGGGTGTTGAGTTTGGTGAGTTCTTTATAGATTTTGGATACTAATCCTTTATCTGATATGCCATTTGCAAATATCTTCTTCTATTCTGTCACTTGCCTTTCTTGCTGATTGTTTCCTTCGGTATGCAGAAGATTTTTATCTTGATGAGGTCCCAATAGTTCATTTTTGCTTTTGTTTCCCTTGCCTCCAGAGACATGTCAAGAAAGAAGTTGCAGCAGCTGAGGTCAAAAAGCTTGTTGCCTATTTTCTCCTCGAGGATTTTGATGGCTTCCTGTCTTACATTGAGGTCTTTCATCCATTTTGAGTTTATTTTTGTGTATGGTGTAAGAAAGTGGTCCAAGTTCATTCTTCTGCATGTCGCCGTCCAGTTTTCCTAGCACCACTTGCTGAAGAGACTGTCTTTATTCCATTGGATATTCTTTCCTGCTTTGTCAAAGATGAGTTGGCCATACGTTTGTGGGTCCATTTCTGGGTTCTCTATTCTGTTCCATTGATCTGAGTGTCTGTTTTTGTGCCGGTATCATACTGTCTTGATGATTATAACTTTGTAGTATAGCTTAAAGTCCGGGATTGTGATGCCTTCTGCTTTGGTTTTCTTTTTCGTGATTGCTTTGGCTATTCAGGGTCTTTTTCTGGTTCCACACTAATTTTAGGATTGTTTGTTCTAGTTCTGTGAAGAATGCTTGTGTTATTTTGACAGTGATTTTACTGAACATGTAGATTGCTTTCAGTAGTATTGACATTTTAACAGTATTTGTTCCTCTTACCCAGGAGCATGGAATCTTTTTCCTTTTTTGTGTGTCTTCTTCAAATACTTTCATAAGCTTTCTATAGTTTTCAGTGTATAGATTTTTCACCTCTTTGGTTAGATTTATTCCTAGGTATTTTATGGTTTTTGGTGCAGTTGTACATGGGATCGATTCCTTGATTTCTCTTTCTGTCGCTTCATTGTTGGTGTATAGGAATGCAACCGATTTCTGTGCCTTGATTTTATATCCTGCAACTTTGCTGAATTCATGAATCAGTTCTAGGAGTTTTTTGGTGGAATCTTTTGGGTTTTCCATATAGAGTATCATGTCATCTGTGAAGAGTGAACGTTTGACCTCCTCCTGGCCGATTTGGATGCCTTTTATTTCTTTGTGTTGTCTGATCGTAGAGGCTAAGACTTCCAATACTATGTTGAATAACAGTAGCGAGAGTGGACATCCTTGTCTTGTTCCTGACCTTAGAGGGAAAGCTCTCAGTTTTTCCCCATTGTGGATGATATTAGCATTGGGTCTTTTGTATATGGCTTTTATGATCTTGAGGTATGACCTTCTATCCCTACTTTCTTGAGGGTTTTTATCAAGAAAGGATGCTGTATTTTGTCAAATGCTTTTCCTGCATCTATTGAGAGGATCATATGGTTCTTGTCCTTTCTTTTATTGATGTGATGAATCACATTGATTGTTTTGTGGATATTGAACCAGCCCTGGATCCCAGGTATAAATCCCACTTGGCCATGGTGAATAATTTTTTTAATGTATTGTTGGATCCGGTTGGCTAATATCTTGTTGAGGATTTGTGCATCCATGTTCATCAGGGAAATTGGTCTATAGTTCTTTTTAGTGGGGTCTTTGTCTGGTTTTGGAATCAAGGTAATGCTGGCTTCATAGAAAGAGTTTGGAAGTTTTCCTTCCATTTCTATTTTTTGGAACAGCTTCAAGAGAATAGGTGTTAGCTCTTCCTTAAATGTTTGGTAGAATTCTCCTGGAAAGCCGTCTGGCCCTGGACTCTTGGTTTTTGGGAGATTTTTGATTATTAATTCGATTTCTTTACTGGTTATGGGTCTGTTCAAATTTTCTATTTCTTGAAATAGAAATAGTGTATATGTACTAGCAATTTGTCCATTTCTTCTAGATTGCGTATTTTATTGGCATATAATTGCTCATAATGTTCTCTTATTATTGTTTTTATTTCTGCTGTGTTGCTTGTGATCTCTCCTCTTTCATTCTTGATTTTATTTATTTGGGTCCTTTCCTTTTTCTTTTTGATCAAACTTGCTACTGATTTATCAATTTTGTTAATTCTTTCAAAGAACCAGCTTCTGGTTTTGTTGATTTGTTCTACTGTTTTTTTGGTTTCAGTAGCACTAATTTCTGTTCTAATCTTTATTATTTCCTGTCTTCTGCTGGTTTTGGGTTTTATTTGTTGTTCTTTTTCCAGTTCTTTAAGGCATAAAGTTAGGTTGTGTGTCTGAGATCTTTCTTCCTTCTTTAGGAAGGCCTGGATTGCTATATATTTTGCTCTTATGACTGCCTTTCCTGCATCCCAGAGGTTTTGGATTGTGGTGTTATCATTTTCATTGACTTCCATATACTTTTTAATTTCCTCTTTAACTTCTTGGTTAGCCCATTCATTCTTTAGTAGGATGTTCTTCAGTCTCCAAGTATTTTTTACCTTTCCAAATTTTTTTTTATGGTTGATTTTGAGTTTCATTGCATTGTTGTCTGAAAATATGCACGGTATGATCTCGATCTTTTTGTACTTGTTGAGGGCTGATTTGTGTCCCAGTATGTGGTCTATTCTTGAGAACATTCCATGTGCACTGGAGAAGAATGTATGTTCAGCTGCTTTTGGATGAAATGTTCTGAATATATCTGTTAAGTCCATCTGGTCCAGTGTGTCATTCAAAGCCATTGTTTCCTTATTGATTTTTTGATTAGATGATCTGTCCATTGCTGTGAGTGGGGTGCTGAAGTCCCCTACTATTGTGGTATTACTATCAATGAGTTTCTTTATGTTTGTGATTAATTGATTTATATATTTGGGTGCTCTCACATTTGGCACATAAATGTTTACAATTGTTAGGTCTTCTTGGTCTATAGACCCCTTAATTATGCTACAATGCCCTTCTTCCTCTCTTGATACAGTGTTCATTTTAAATCTAGATTGTCTGATAAAAGTGTGGCTACTCTTGTTTTCTTTTTTTGACCATTAGCATGATAGATGGTTCCTCATCCCCTTACTTTCTATCTGAAGATGTCTTTAGGTCTAAAGTGGGTCTCTTGTAAACAGCATACAGATAGATCTTATTTTCTTATCCATACTGTTACCCTGTGTCTTTTGATTGGAACATTGAGTCCATTGGTGTTTAGAGTGAGTACTGAAAGATACGAATTTATTACCATTATGTTGCTTGTAGAGTTTTTGGTGGTGTTCTCTGGTCCTTTCTAATGTTTGTTGCTTTTGATATGTACGTATGTATGTATGTTTTCATCTTTTCTCCCCTCAGAGAGTCACCCTTAAAATTTCTTGCAAGGCTGGTTTAGTGGTCACAAACTCCTGTAATTTTTGTTTGTCTGGGAAACTTTTTATCTCTCCTTATATTTTGAATTTTTTTTAACGTTTATTAATTATTGAAAGACAGAGTCAGAGCATGAGCAAGGGAGGGGCAGAGGGAAAGGGAGACACAGAATCTGAAGCAGGCTCCAGGCTCCGAGCTGTCCGCACAGAGCCAACGCAGGGCTCGAACTCACAAACCACAAGATCATGACCTGAGCTGAAGTCGGACGCTTAACCAACTCAGCTACCCAGGCGCTCCTCTCTCCTTCTATTTGGAATGACAGCCTTGCTGGATAAAGAATTCTTGGCTGCATATTTTTCCGATTCAGCACATTGAATATATCCTGCCACTCCTTTCTGGCCTGCCAAGTTTCTGTGGATAGGTCTGCTGCAAACCTGATCTGTCTTCCCTTGTAGGTTAAGGACTTTTTTCCCTTGCTGCTTTCATGATTCTCTCCTTGCCTGAGTATTTTGTGAATTTGACTATGATATGCCTTGTTGATGGTCGGTTTTTGTTGAATCTAATGGGAGTTCTCTGTGATTCCTGGATTTTGATATCTGTGTCTTTCCCCAGGTTAGCAAAGTTTTCCACTATGATTTGTTCACATAACCCTTCTACCCCTATTTCTCTCTCTTCCTCTTCTGGGACCCCTATGATTCTGATGTTGTTCCTTTTTAATGAGTCACTGATTTATCTAATTCCTAAATCATGCTCTTTTGCCTTAATCTCCCTCTTTTTTTCTGCTTCATTATTGTCCATAAATTTGTCCTCTATATCGCTGATTCTCTGTCCTGCCTCATCCATCCTTGCCGCTGTGGCATCCATTCAGGATTGCAGCTCAAGTCACAACATTTTTTATTTCATCCTGACTAGCTTTTACTTCTTTTATCTCCACAGAAAGGGATTCTAATCTATTTTTGACTCCAGATATTATTCTTATTATCGTGGTTCTAAATTCTGGTTCAGACATATTGCTTGTATCTGTGTTGGTTAAGTCCCTGGCTGTTGTTTCTTCCTGCTCTTTCTTTTGGGGTGAATTCCTTCATTTCATCATTTTGAAGGGAAAAAAGGAATTAATGAGGTAAAAAAAATTAAAAGAAAAAAATTAAAAGAAAAAATATTGGAATTAAAAAATTAAAACAAACACACACACACACACACACACACACACACACACAAAATTGAAAAACTGATGCTAGTTCCTAGGTCTGTTTTGGTCTGGGTGTTGAAAGAGGCTTGATAGATTAGAGAAAAAGGGTAAAGAAAAAGAAAAGTAAATCACTTGAAAATTTGAAAAAATGAATACACTGAAGTAGACTAAAATGAAATGACAGAAGTAAAATAGAATTTGAAAAAATTTACACAAAAGTAAAAATATAGTAGAAAAAAATTAAAGGAAAATATTTTAATACAAAATTGAAAATAAAAATGAATTGTTTCTCTTTCTGTATTCAAGAAAAAGAAATGAAATGAAAAAGAGAAAAAAGAAAAAAGAAAAAAGAAAGAAAGTTGAATAGATGGACCAATGAACAGACTAAAATATGACTGAAATTACTACGTTTTCCCCTAGATGTCAGACTGTGTGGCACTTTATAGTCCATAAACTAAGCAGGCGGAGAGACTTGTGTTCCTGAAGAGTGAGGTTGGCCCAGTTGGGCAGGGCTTAGTGTAACAGCTCCGTTCTCCACTAGATGGCGCTACTTAGCTTACTGCGGTGGATTGTTGTGGCGCTTGTAGGTGCGTATGCGCATGCGCGGGAGCAGTGACAATGGCGTCACGCAGCTACCCAGTCTCTAGTATCGGAACTCTGTTCTCCCTGATCAGCAATCGCGCACCCATCCTTTGTCTTCAGCTTCTGTCCATTCCCCGCTTTTACACTGTCCGTGACCAAGCCCCAGGCAGCACCTCCCTCCTGAGTTTTGTCTCAGATGTGGCTATTTTTCCCGACCCCTTACTTCTGAGGGACTGCGGTTTTGACCCGTTCTGCCCCTCTGCGGAGGGTCTCCCAGAACAGTGGCTGGGTGCCGGCCGCACCCAGGAACGTTTGCAGGGCCATGCTGCTGCCGATGCCCAGAGACTGTGGCCGGGTGCCAGCCCGCCCCAGAAAAAGTTCGCGAGATAGTGTAGCAGCAGCGTTTCAGGGATTATGGAAAATCACAACACAATCTGGCACCAGGCTTCACCCTTAATGACCTTGTTCTCACAACAGTGAATGTGGTTGTTCTCCCGGGCCCACTGGGGCCTTGCCTTTGGGGGGCCCACACAGCCTCTAGCAGGTGTCCTCCCAGCAGGGGAACTGCCTCTCCCCGTGTGGCCTGAAGAACCCTGGACCCCACTGTGCTCCTGGGGATTCACCCTTCCCACCAGAGCACCCCAGGTTTGGAGCTATGGAATTTCAGACTCTGCACTCCCCCTGTTTATAGTCTTAATGGAATTTAAATCCTTTCCTTTCTCCTTTCTCCCTTCTCCCTTTTTAGTTCAGTCCCTGCGGCTGTTTCCAATTTTCTGCTTTCTCTCCACCTGCTTTTGGGGGGGGGTGCTTTTCCTTTATTTTCCCCCCCTCACCGTCCCCATCCTCTCTCCACATGCAAAAGCAGCTCCCTGCCCTCCACGGCTTCTCTCTCCCCCAGTTCACCTCTCCTTGCCACACACCTGCTGAATTCTGTGGTTCGGGTTGTGCAGATTGTTGCGTTAATCCTCAGATCAGTTTGCTAGGTGTGCAGGATGGTTTAGTGTTGGTCTGGCTGTATTTCATGGACGCGAGACACACAGAAAACCTCCATGCTGTTCTGCCATCTTGGCTCCTCTGGTGAATATACATTTTTAAAAATATTTTTTTTTTGAGAGAGTGCGAGCAAAGAGGGGCAGAGAGGGGAAAAACGGATCTGAAGTGGGCTCTGTGCTAACAGCAGTGAGCCCGATGTGGGGCTTAAACTCATGAATTGCGAGATCATGACCTGAGCTGAGTTCGGATGCTCAACCAACTGAGCCAACCAGGTACCCCTACATTTTTTTTGTAAAACGTCCTTTGTAAACATCATTTTAACTTCTTGAATATTCATTCACGTTAATATGGAGTTAACCACATCTCATTATATTTTTATGACACGTGATAGATCTTCAGAAGATATTTTCCAAAAGGTTTGTGTTATTTTATCTATCAGTAGGGTGTAAAGTTTTACATCTCACTGAACCTTCACTGAAATTGAATATTATTGTTTATGTTTTTATTAAATTGAAGGATGAAAATGTATCTCACTTGAACTTCCATCCTTGCATCCATCCATTTGTGTTTATATATGCACATACACATATACATGCACACATGTGCATCTCTATACATGATACATATATAGAGAGAAAGGTCTTTTGGCATTTTTTTCATTTTTTTATTGAAGTATAGTGGACATACAATATTAGTTTTACATGTACAACATAGTGATTCGACATCTGTATACACTGCAAAATGCCCACAATGGTAAGTGTTGTTACCGTCTGTTAGTATACAAGTTCTTACAATATTATTGACTATACTCCCTGTGCTGTACTTTTTATCTCCATGACTTGTTTTTTTTTTTTTATAGCTGGCTGTTTGTCTCTTAATCCCCTTGGCCAACCTTGTATATCCCCCAACACCTTCCCCTCAGGCAACTGCCAGTTTGTTCTCTGTATTTATGAGTCTCTTTCTGTTTTCTGTGTGTTCATTTGTTTTGTTTTTTAGATTGCTCACATGCATGAAATCATATGGCATTTGTCTTTCTGTCTGACTTATTTCACTTAGCATAATACCCTCTAGGTCCGTCCATGTTGTTGTAAGCGGCCAGATTTCATTTTGTTATGGCTAATGATATTCCACTGTGTGTATATATTCCACATCTTTTTGATCTACTTACCTATTTTTTTAAGAAGTTTTTATTTAAGTAATCTCTGCACCCAACGTGGGGGTTGAACTCATAATCCAAGACTGAGAGTTGCATGTTCTACTGAGTCAGTCAGGCGCCCCTATCCATTTATCTATTGGTGGACCCTTGTTTGCTTCTATATCTTTGCGGTAAACTTAGGAGTGCATCTATCTCTTCAAATTGGTGATTCATTTCCTTGAGGATAACAAAATGGGTTTATTTTCATTTTTTCCTTACAGTATTAACAAATGATTCATTACTCATCATGGATTTTTGCTTTTTATCATCATAACAAGTCCCTGAAAGTATTTTCTTACTAATTAGTATAGGATACACTGAAAATGCCGAAAGTATTTTTTTGCATCTGGTATTACTTTATCAGTTCTCTCATTTTTAATCCTTTGGTTTAATTTTGTTTTAGGTAGATTGTTTTCATTGCTAGCTCACAATATTGTTATTTTTCTTTTACCAGATAGGTTTCACCCATATGCATTATTGTCTTGCTTCTGTTATTTTGTTTTAAGCTTGATAATTTTAATGTTTCTTACTATTTCTTTTGTACTCTGAGTCCTTTTGTTTTCCTGATTGTTTTCTCTTCCTCACCCTCTTGTTCTGCAGGTTCTTCTTCTTTCACTGCTAACTAACCTGTAATCCAAGTAAAGATCATCCTACAACTAAACGGCACTGGTTTTTTAAAGGAGGTAGGAGTTTACTGGATCTACTGCAAGGGAGCAGCCAGCAGGAGAGCAAAGGAGAGACTGTCTGCCAGGAGGCAGTGGTGGGGCGTTATAGTTGAAGGGAGGAGTGAGTAGGTGTGGGGATGTGCGGAGTTTTCCATTTCTGGTATTTGTGCTCAATTGTAAGTAGCTCATTGGTCAGCAAGGGCCTATGCTTGTTTTGAGGTGGTCGCCTTGTGGCCTGTTTGCATTCGGCCCAGTGGTCACCGAGGGCCCTTTTACCCTACTCGGGTTTCCATGGCTCAAGCCTGTTGCCTGAAAGCAGTCTCTACATCCCCCTACCTGCTCCCAACAATAACGAATCTTTGGCATTTGGGCGGAGATGTCATCTTTAGTGGGTGCTTCATGCTGGGGCAGGCTGTCTCTACCTAAACGTGTTGGTCCATCAGGGGTTCTGTGCAGTTACAGGTCAGAGCATATGGCGGTAGAGTAATGTTCTGATCGGCAATTTGAGTGAAATTACTTGGTGGCCTGGACCATGGGACTTGGGGGAGGGGATCCTTGTTGAATCATCATCCGTATATGGGATTGTTGGATTCTAGAAGAGAAATTTAACAAAGAGATTTAACAAACGGGAACCAGTAATTAGGAGTGTGAGTATTGAGGCCAGAGGTCCTGGGGAAGGGAAGAAGCCAGGATAAGCATGACCAGGTTTCCTTCCAGGAAAACCATCCTTGTGTTGCACGGTCCCAGAGGGAGGAAGCCGCTCAGACGTGTACGGAAGTATTTTGTCTGTAGATCAAGATGGAGGCTGGATCCGTGGAAACAAAGGAAGAAGGGGGCAGCGAAGGAAGCAAGGCGGCTGAGAGTCAGCCAGCATCGGGGAAGGGTTCCCAAACCACTCCTTAACCTCAGGGGGGATAGAATGGGAGAGGGGAAGAAAGGGGTCCTTCACCCTCACAGGCTGGACAATCCCACCTGTTTGCCCCGAGACCTTCAGAGCAAGCTGTTGTCTTGAGGAGTATGAGGGCTAGACTGTGGGAAAGAAAGTAGATGCAGGAAGGGAAGGATCCTCCACCCTGTTGGGCAAGGGTGGTCTGGCTGGTTCCCTCTGGGGCTTTGGATCTTCACTGGCGGTAGCCCTCTATCAGTTCCCCAAGAGAGGGAAAGTCCTGAGAGATTCCCTGAGAATCCGAGGAAAGTCCCACCTGGCAGAGGTTGTCCCTGAGGGCCACCAAATGTGGGGCGACCTGATAGGGTGGAGGTGGGGTGGGGGTGTGGGTGGGAGGGGGGCAGAGGTGGTGAAAGAATTACTCAAGACAGAACAAAGGACATAGAAGTTTATTCTACTGAATACACTACAAGGGAGCAGTGGACAGGACAGCAGAGGGAGAGCCTTCCTAAAGAACAATAATTCTTTTTAAGTTTATTTGTTTTGAGACAGAGAGAGAGCATGAGCAGGGGAGGGGCAGAGAGAGAGGGAGAGAGAAAATCCCAAGCAGGCTCCTCGCTGTCAGCCCAGAGCCAGATGCGGGGCTCGGTCTCACGTATGGGGAGATCATGACCTGAGCCAAAATCGAGAGTCTGACGCTTAACTAACTGAGCCACCCAGATGCCCCACAAACCACAGCAATTTTTAAGACAAATTTAGTGCAACACAACTTAGAGGATTTAAGTCTAGAGAAACCCAAAGCAATAGAGCTTTTCCAGAAATTGTCTTAATTTTTTATAAAGTCCAAATCAATGTGATATTAGTTAAATTAATTGGAGGGAATAGATTCCAAATCTGTGAAAAGTTATCTTACATATATAAACTGGCAAAAATTATCACCTTGAATATTTTCCAAATGTAAAATCGAAATAATTTACAAGTTCTAAAGAGTTCATAATATGAAAAGTAATTTTTAAAAAATTTTGTAAAAATCTATACCCCATTAACAAATTGGAGATGGAGTGAGTCAAGAAATGTTATTTCTTCTGTATGATGTTTTTCTAATTATATCATAGCAACTATGAAACTTAAAAATTGTGAAATAAGAATACACACAGTTACGTGTAACCTATTTGAAAGAAGCTTTACCATTTTCAGCGACTAGGTTATGGAAAAATCCAGTAATTTTTCATGAGAAAAACAAAGGTCTCAAAGCATTTTTGCAGTACACATTAATTAGGCTGGGTTCTAATCCTCTGATTTTCTCTAGGAAACAGCATGATATAATTTGCTATGCATTTAACCATTACGTGCCCAGTGAGAAGTACAGGCAAAGCAAGGTAAAACATTCCAATTTGTAGGATGGAAGAAGTGAGTCATTATAAAACAACCTGCTTAGGACCATCATAGTAATAATGAGTAATTATACAACTGAATCCTGGGACAGGTGACTCCTTCACTGTTATGCATACTGAATTTGTTAGTTTAGCCCAAGACAAATGTGTCCATTCTTTTCTTCATAACATTGAGGTATTATTTTTATTGCTTACATAATAAAGCCACAGACATTTGGATGTAAATTTTTTAAAAAATATCTTTATATATATTGAATTTCCTTAGGTCTATGGAGAAAATGAAATTTTTTTGAGGAGTACTCGTACTGCAATATTTTAAGTTGTCCAGTTTAATGTTTTTTGCTCAAAATAGAAAGAATTTAATTACAAAGAAAAGGAGAAAGTTTTCCAAAACTATGAAGACTTTAGGCAGGGACAGCAGCACGATACAAATCCCTTAAAGGATGTGTTTAAGACGCAACCTGACAAGTTGACAAGTCTTTGGACTCCTTTTTTTTTTTTTACTGTTATTTTTCCCAAAAAGGAAAAGATGCTAACAAATAATACAGTGGGTTCTCCACGAAATATTTCAAATACTCCACTTTGGCTCTGATATCATCAAACCCAACACACTTAGGCAAACTGAATAAATACCAATGTAAACCACAGACTCATATGAATTGTCACTTAAACTTCAGGGTTTGATATCTCAAAGCATATACAGTAAAACCTTGGTTTGCAAGCATGATTTGTTCTGGAAACGTGCTTGTCATCCAAAGCACTTCTGTATCAAAGTGAATTTCCTCATAAGAAATAATGGAAACTCAGATGATTCGTTCCACAACCCAAAACTATTCATATAAAAACGATTACAAGACTGTCATATAGTACAAAATAATAAAGAAAATGCACAAGATAAAGAAAAATAAACAAATTAACCTGCACTTCTCTTTGAAAACCTATGTGGCTGGTGTGAGGGAGCTGAGAGAGGAGGGTGATTGTGTAGGACAACTTTCACTGTCACGAATGGAATCACTTATCTATTGGCTCGATGGAACCTTTTTCTGCATGGGGGCCATTGTAACACACTCGCACGGATGTTGACTACGGTATAGTATTAATAAACTCTGGTCATATGCTGTATTGAATGTAACTGGCAATAAGGCAGCAGAGGAAAGGGTCTCTATCTGCAGGCAGCCTGGCCTAGAAGGAAGCAAAGCGTTCCTAAGCTTACTCTTGGATGGAAAAGCAAAGGACTGTCCACAGGTGCCTTGAAGTGACAAAAAATACATCAGTGCCAGTTGTGGCACCTTCCAACATTCTGAAAAATCACCGATTTCTGCCAAACACCGTGTCTGAGACTGAACATCCAAGCATGGGAGACGCTTACCCACAATCCCGCAGAGAGAGAGAGAAAGAGAGAGAGACATACACACATACACACACACACACACACACACACACACACACACACACACACAGAAGCACCATTGGCTCAGTTGTGATCAGGTGACATTCCGAGTCACGTAGTACTTCTATTGCGAGGCATCACTCGTTTATCAAGTTAAAATCTATTAGAAATGTTTGTTCCTCTTGCAGACCTCTCGCAGAACAAGTTACTCACAATCCAAGGTTTTACTGGACTTTCTTCTTCTGGGATCTCAGCCATACGTTTATGACATTTTTGATACTTGAAGCTGTTGGTGAGTCTTTTTTTCATGACGTTTCCTACAAAGTAACTGGAAGACTAGCAATCTGGGAAAAATTCCAGCCAATGGAAGGAAGTCCTTCCACTTTGTGGGAGGACCCCTTTGCCTCCTGCCTTTTGAAAGGTCCTGGGAGACCCACCTGGCTCTTTGGGCTCTAAGCCTTTGGAGGAGGTAGATGCTTGGCTTGCAAGATTCCTGGCTTCTGTGTTTACTTTTGCCTGAGAATATTTTCATATATTCCCTGGTTGCTATGTAATTATTAGCATCATATATTTATCTAATTAAGACTTATGCAGACTTTTTCTGTAAAAGGCCAGATAGCAGTTATTTTAGGATATGTGAGTTATACAGTCTGTTGCAGCCATAGACAATAAGTAAATGAATAGGTGTAGCTGTGTTCCAATAAATCTTTATTTACAGAAACAGGCAGATTAGAAAACAATGACTGAGGATGGAATTTAAAGCATCTGTGATGTCTCTTCTTCCTATTCTTAATCTTTAATGGGTTGAGATCAAGCCCCCCCCCCCAAAAAAAAAGTGAATAAAATAGATTTAAACAGGAATTAGAAGTGAAGCCTGGGATTTATAAATTAGAGGCCACATTCACTGCTCTTTGCAGGACTCTGTTTACTAGTGTGATGCTCTGTGATCCAAATGCTGAACACCAAGTGCTGGTCTCCTATAACTCAACTTCATAACAATTTTATCTGCAGCTGTCCCCCTTCTTCTGGTCTGTGTATTTATATTCATGTTAAGATACATGGTAAACAAGGGAACCTTTCTTCAATAAGGAGTCTGTATCATTTTTGTCTCTGCCAGATGAGTTTTCACTTACTTATCTGGCTTTTGTGCCAAATGCTAATGGAATTTGGGCACATGACCACGGACACATTAAACTTGGAGACAGAAACTAATGCTTTTTGCATGTTTATTGCCTCTCTTTGCCTACAATTTCCTGTCCACTGCAGTCCATAAATAATAAGGCATATTTCAGGAGGGTCCTTTCCCCACCACTTAATTCTTTCCCCTTTAATGGCCCATAAATTTGCCATTTGCCTTGTTCTTTGCTTTTATAAAACAGTGTTCTCATTTTTAAAAATGTTTTGAATAATTTAAAAGTTGTTTCAAAAGTACAATACTTTCCAAGTGACATCCAAAAAATTTGGGTTGGTTTTATAACTTTTACCCCTTATAGGTCTAGTGCCTCAATAACCTTCACTAGTAAGTATATCTGGAGCATTTACTGTGGCAAGGCATTGTATTAAACACTGTCACAAACTAATAATCTGTTTTCCAACTGGAACGAGTAGATAGAAGTTAGAGACAAATATCAAAGGTACACTTTTCAGCTGCCAAGAAAATCAGTTCAACAGAGCATATTGTCCACCATTATCTGCATACCATGGTGTATTTTCTGCTTTCCTTTGCTAATGGAGATTTAGATTTAATGGTCTTACTACCAAGTACACTGGTAAGGGCCAGCAAAAACAGCCAAACGAGTTATTTGGGTAGTAAACATAGAAATATGAGCTGCTTTGGTACTGCATGACACATTCAAGACCTAATATTTCCTTAGCCCAGGATTGTGCCTATGTGGAAAATTATTTATGTGGTTGAGATCACAGAGAATACATAATTTTATACTCTTGATTGCTTTTACTTTAACACTATAAAATTACTTTTCCCCATCTGATTATAGGATAATTTTGAATCATCTTTTTTTTTTTTTCAACGTTTTTTATTTATTTTTGGGACAGAGAGAGACAGAGCATGAACGGGGGAGGGGCAGAGAGAGAGGGAGACACAGAATCGGGAACAGGCTCCAGGCTCCGAGCCATCAGCCCGGAGCCTGACGCGGGGCTCGAACTCACGGACCGTGAGATCGTGACCTGGCTGAAGTCGGACGCTTAACCGACTGCGCCACCCAGGCGCCCCTGAATCATCTTTTTAATCATTGCCTGATATCTCAATGATAAATGAGCTATCATTCCCATATTTTTTAAAGTTTTGGGTGTGTCTAGGGGCGCCTGGGTGGCTCAGTCTGGTAAGCGTCCGACTTCAGCTCAGGTCATGTTCTCACGGTTCGTGGGTTCGAGCCCCACGTCAGGTTCTGTGCTTGTGCTGACAGCTCAGAGTCTGGAGCCTGCTTCGGATTCTGTGTTCTCCTCTCTTTGACCCTCCCCTGCTTGTGCTCGGTCTCTCAGAAATAAATAAACATTAAAAAAATAGTCAATTTTTTTAGAGCAGTTTTAGGTTCACAGCAAAATTGAGAGGAAGGATAGAGAGATTTCACATAATACCCTGCCACACACACACAGTCTCCCCCATTATTAACATCATTCATTAGAGTGGTGTGTTTGTTACCACCGATGACACTGCATCGACACATCATTATCAGCCAAAGTCCATAATTTGTGTTTGGGTTTACTTTTGACGTTGTATATTCTATACGTTTGGACAAATGTCTAATGACATGTATCCATCATTTTGGTACAGAGTGTTTTCAAGGCCCTAAAAATCCTCTGCGTTCATTCTGTTCATCCCTTGCTCCCAACCTTGGCAACCACCGATCTTTTGTCTCCATGGTTTTGCCTTTTCTAGAATATCTTATAGTTGGAATAATACAGTATTGTATGTCTCTTTTTCTCTGTGTAAATTATGACGTAATAAAATATCTACCCATATCAAGATTTTCCCAAACTCAGGATTATTTTCTTGAGCCAGAAATATATGCCTACTGGATAAAAAGTACATTATTAAATTTTCATTTTATTTTTAAAATATTTTTTTTTAACGTTTATTTATTTTTAAGACAGAGAGAGACAGAGCATGAACGGGGGAGGGTCACAGAGAGAAGGAGACACAGAATCTGAAACAGGCTCCAGGCTCTGAGCTGTCAGCACAGAGCCTGACGCGGGGCTCGAACCCACGGACCGCGAGATCATGACCTGAGCCGAAGTCGGACGCTTTAACCGACTGAGCCACCCAGGCGCCCCTAAATTTTCATTTTAAACATTGACTATCTTAGGGACTCCTGGGTAGCTCAGTTAGTTAAGCATCTGACTCTTGGTTTTGGCTCACATCATAATCATGTGGTTTGTGAGTTCAAGTCCCTTGTCAGGCTCCATGCTGACAGTGCAGAGCCTGCTTGGGATTCTCTCTCGCGTGCACGCTCTCTCTCTCTTTTTCTTTCCCTCTCTCTCTCTGCCCCCTCACACGCTCTCTCTTTCTCTCTCAAAATAAATAAATAAACTTAAAAAAATGACTCTCTTAGTAGGTCAAAAGTAGAACCATATATTGTTACTTTGATGAGAAAAATAGGAGCTTATTTTCTACATTTTTATTTCTTTGATTTCTACTAATGTTGAACCTTTTTTCTCCAAACTTCTTAACAATTTGTTTTTCAGCATTTGTGAATTCTCGGTTATTTATCAATTGCTTAATTGTATATAAAGGGTTTTAACATCTTCCTTAAACATTTATATTGAGCTTTTAGAATAAATTGCCGTATTTATTGCATTTCTCAATTTCTTGTTTGCCTTTTAACTTTTCAAGTTATATTTTGAAACTCAGAAATTTTGTGATTTATTTCAGTTATTTATGTCAACATTACTTTGTGATTTCTTTCTGTTACGAAAGTGAGGAAATCCCCCTGCCCATACTTGAAAAAATATTGATTTCTGTGTTCTTCTAGAATTTTGTTGATTAGTTTTACTTTTATTTCTCTCATTCAGCTGGAACTTATTCTGCTGCATGAAATGAGAGGACTGTATAAATTCATTTCCCCAAACCAAAAAATGGTACCAGCATCATTTATCATTTCCCCAGTACTTTATGTTGTTTATCATGCATTACATTTTATATATGACGAGATCTTTTTCTGAATTATGTAGTAGAGAGGTCTCCAAACTTTTTTGATCGCATGCCTACAAAGACAAAGTATCTGTGCATGTTCCACTGATATACATGTATTCATCTTATTACATACTGGTACGACTGTCAATTCATATGTTAACATTAATATTAATTTATACCTTGAGATCAAGTGGCAATGTATTTTCTAATATTTTGCATCCCACCCCTGGTGAATTTTTTTTTTTTTTGCATGTCACATACTGCTTATGACATGATATCTATGATTTTTGCTTAATAATATGCTTTAATTTCCCTTTTATCTCCTTTTTCCCTCAGGATTATTCTTTCTTCAAACACTTATTTGACATTCCCTTCTATATAACTATATGTATCATTTTGTAAAGTTTCCTGAAAAATGCCATTTGGACTATAATTGTAGTTCCGTTCAACTTACATTTTTTTGTTTTATCATCTTTAGATGGTCTTCTAATTCGCAGTCATTGTATAACTTCTGTCATCTTTATGTCTCTGGGTAGAATTTAGAAAATGACTGTAAAAAATGGCTTATGTTACTTCTAGGGACTGTATGTATGTATTCACCACTATGGGAATTTGATATTTTCTTTTTTTCAAGTTATTTTTAACAGATTATTTCATTTATAGGGTGACTATATAGTTCTACCGTCCAAGCCATTTCATTTCTGAGAGTGAAAGGGGGCACTATTGATTATAACACTGAACAACAGGCATAAATGGGAGTCTCCTAGGGAAAGTAGGACATCTGTTAACTCTAGGAACCCAGAAAGCCTTCCACATTGGAGAATGAAAGTGTAGACAATTCTCAAAATAACTTTTTTTTCTGTGAAGGAGGAATAAGAGAGAGTGGAAGATGTAGGGCAACACGAGATCAAATAATGCTGTTTATTTTTAAGTGAACCTGTTTAAATGTTGATAGGAAGACATCAGTAAAAATAGAGATGTTCAAGTGATATTAGAAGGTCAGTGATTAATGAAGAAAAGTCTATGAAGCGGCCGTGGGGGTAGGATTTCGACCACAAGAGGAGTAAGCCTTGTGCTTAGAAGTAAAACAGGAAAGGTAGCTTTGTATGCAAATAAATTTGCAGGTGGAGGCTAGGTAACTGACGTTTTTCCCATCACGGGTCAAAACATATAGCAACGTATAGTACTGAAAATATTGAAGACATTTATCAAAACCTCATATAGCACCTGTATTGGAAATGAGATTTAACATTTTTCTTTTTGTTTTAGTCACCATTTAAGTGACAATCAACGCTCCTCAAAATAACCCTGCAAGTGTATATGCATGTTTCTGTGATCTGCATCTATGCATACCATTATATTGTCATTTTATCATTTTTCGCCTTTAATTTTTTGGCCCCCACGAGTGTTCCAAAAATCACACTTCTAAGAGAAAGTTTACGTGTAAATAAGAGGCAGTGCTCTCTGCTTTTTATTTCATCTCTATCTCCTTGAAGCCCTTGGCACTCCGTTAATTCCATTACTTAGAACAGGTATGTGTAGTTTTTGCTACCTTCAGTTGTATTATTTGTGCCTCCTCTGTAGCACCTCTGTGTGGCAGTGTACCTTGTGTTTAGCCTAGAATTTAGACGCCCCTGGGCACAGTTGGAGGGCCTATCAGGCAGAACCTCCGGGGATCCATTTTTCATGAGGGGCCGTGGAGTCTTCTTGGGAGGAATTCATCCTAAGGCAAGAGAGATTTCAGATATACAAATCGTTTCAAGGACCTTGGGTCAGTGTTCAATCTGAATGATACAAACTATACTGTGCTTAGCTTCATCCTTTCCGGTTGGGACTGGAGAATCCTGCCATGTAGACTCTCTCCCATCTCTAGCAGCCCACACGCCTCTCTCCCAGGTGCCCGCATCCTTCATTCCAAACCTTGAGCACAGCCGTGTGCTTCAGACCTCCCTTTCTCTTCTCTCTTCTTGCCCTTTCCTGTCTCCCGGCCCTGCAAGTTCCTGCCCTGTGCCAAGTTCCTCAAGGGCTTTGGGCACACGCAAGTGACAGGAGGTGTTCAAAGCTTTATGGTGGCCATCACCCTCATCCCTTTAGAACTTACTCAGTTAAGTTTACAAAAGGGACGACCACACTACATAGTTTCTAAACCAAGTTTGCCCCTAAGGCCAGGCATTTGTGTGTCACCTATGTCATTTCCTTAACATTTTCCTTTGAATCAACTCATGACTAACGTCTGCACTTAACCTTTATTTTGTTCTAGGCAGTAATACCCACGAAATCACAGTTTTAATGAACTAGCTACAGTTTTAGGATATGTGTACATACTCTGTACAGTAAATGCAAAGACACAGAACTGTAAAAAAGTAGCATGACACAGCCAATATTTGGAATGGGCGTGTTTTTTGTTTCCAGTAAGCTGCCTATTTCGTTTACTGATGGGAGCAAGGGTTTCTCTTTCCTTACTTGCTCTACTTTCTACGTTCATTCATAAATGACTAGATTTGATGGAACACGTTTATGTTTTGGGGTAAACCATTTTAAAGTCTTTCTCAGCACTAACAAATTGGCATTCTTATAAAGAAGAAGGCAGTTAGCATCATATTGTTTTATCTAAAAGTCAAAATGATAAGCTATGAAACAGTATCCCAGCAGGTATTTTGAAGGATTGTTTGCCAAGGCTAATTTATAGATTCGGCAGCATTTAAAATAAAAGATCAGATACCAGACTTTTTAAGGTTTTCAGAATAAGAAGAATTGGTGTTTGGAGTTGAAAAGAGCAAGTGTTATTACAGAGTAGATTTTCTCGTGTGGCTGATAATAACAAGGATCGAGACATCCAAGACTGCTAGAAAATTATTTGGCCATAAAAAGCTTTCAACAAAATCCCTGCTGTTTATTACAGTACAGACTTTTCCAGAGCCCACCAAACCTGTGAAGGCCATTTCCAGCCCTTGTGTCCAAAACATTGAATCCTATTAATAGAGATGTATTAAGATGTTTTAGCTATTGGAGTTTACATGTTGACCTTACAATTTTCGGGACAGATGAAGATACACTGAGCTACTCTTTGCTAGTGAGGCTGCATGGTGTAGTATAACAAATCTTGGCTCTCAGACTTGGTCACCACGTTACCTTAAATCACCTCAGCATTGTATCCCTTCGTTTTCTTGGTTATAAAATGGGAACGATAATCATTCTTCTCTGGGTTTTTTTTAATAACATAAATGATAGGATACATATGCAACAATTTTATCAAGTGCTATATACATCTATAAGTTTTCAGTGTTCTGTTGTTAATATTGGGCCTTTCTCTGGGTACGATTATAATACCTTCAGATTTGGGCAAGAAGTATTTGTCCCCATGGTTCTGATGAAGGCATTGGGGAAATCGTATATTTTTTAGGAGGAACGATGGTCACGTTTGTATGTTCCATTTTGTAACTTGGTTCTGATTTTCTTTTAATGAATTACATTTTATTTGCATTATTTTTGGCAGTGGCTTCATTCTTTGGGCACCTGAGGTTGACTTAGGCACTTGGAAAGGGTGTTGAAGCTGCATAACTACTTTGGTGAAAAAGGCATCGCAAACTGGTTATTTAAACAAGATAGAAGACTTGTTTTCCCGTCATATACTTTCATTTGCCATGTCATCAACTCCGAACATCACAGACTCTTGCCAGGATTAGCTTTGCTAACTTTTCACAGCTATGCACCCCTACCTACTGACCTATTTTCTCCAACTCCCCCTGCTATCTAACTTTTGAAGACTACTACTTCTGTTATGGAGTAACACCTACATAATTGCATGCATTCAATAAAAACTTATTGCTTCCCTATCCTGGGAAAGGGGTTTTGCTAGATTCAAAGGTGAATATAACTGACTTCAAAAAGGTCAGGATATGGTCATGGAGATGAAGTGATACACAACCATACTGCATTGTGTTCAGGGAAATGGAAGTGAACCACATTGCTGTCATGGGAAAACGGAGGCTTGTCAGGGAAGGCTTCCTAGGTGATGTAAGATCCGAAGTGCGTCATTCACTCATTTGGCAATCGTGCTTTGATAACCTGCTATGAACGTGCCAAGCATTGTTCTAGGTACTTGTGCTATATGGTGAGAAATGCTGGAAATCATTCTTGCTCTCTTAACACTTACATTCTATTAAGAGACCCCATCAGATAATTGCTCAAATAAATCCAAAATTACAACCACGGTAATTGATGCAGAGGAGAGGTTCTTAACTAGGAGAGCTCATAATGGGCATATTTGTTCTTGTTTCTGGTTAGGTTGGGAGAAGGCTTCCCTCAGACTGTAACTGAGAGCTGAAGGATGAATAGGAATTGATTGGTTTGGGTTGGGCCAGAAGGAGCACCACGTTTAAGATTGAATGTAGTCACTGTTTAAGCTTTGAGTAAGTTCAGGGGGAAAAAAGAGGAGTAGGACATAAAAATGATACATGATGATCATAAAGATGATTCATGTATCGTCTTTATTAATGACAAAGTTGTTATTGGAGAATGTCACCTGGGTATGAAAGCCAAATTCACTGCCTTCTATAGAATGCCAGAATTAGTCATATTTACCTGCCTAGTTATAGAAGATTGCAGACTACTTATGGCCTCCACAGAAGACAGAGGCCATTTGTGAAATTTACGACATGAAGAAACAGCATGATTCGAACACTGTGTAGAGTGAGTGGAAAGACTATGTAGAAGGGAGAGGTTGAAGATAAAAGAAGGGGGTATGAATGATGAATGAAGGTTCTGGAAGAGGTGGGCAGGCAAGGACTAGATGAGGGTGAGGTGTCAGAAGGGTCCAGGGCACAGAGTTTAGGGAGGCGCTCGTTCTCAGAGTTGTGCAAGTACAAGGTTGGCGCCATGAAAGGAAGCGCTCCTTAAATATGGTGCCCTGGGTACCAGTCCTGCTTTATCCTAGTCCTGGACCTGCTGTAAGGCATGAGATTGAAGGCACTGGTCATGATAAAGAGCAGGGAGACTGGAGGAACGGTGTGGGAAAGACGTCTGCAAGTAACGGAATAGTGTACAGGAAGGTAAGGAGGACACGCTGGATGGTCTCATGTTTCTTGATGATGACCTGTAAGTAAAGTCAGCAGCTTCAAATGAGCATGGAGTTTGAGAGTCGTGAATATTTAGAACGTGCCGACAAAGGAGGACGGGTACTCACAAGCAGTAGTGAGGGCCTTGTTGAGACCGAAAATCCGTCCATAGCACTGTTTGATCATTTCCACTTGCGTGCGACCGTCTGGGTTCACGAGTGGCGTACTCACGCCCCTGCACCAGCCCAGAGCAGAGGTTTTACAAGGTCCATATGACAGTGGGTAGGAATGGACGGTGCGGGTGAGAGAGGAGTCCAGGTGACAAGCCATGGGAACCAGGCACCGTATAGGGACATGCACGGTACAGAGGTAGGGTGAGAATTGTAAAAAAAAAAAAAAAAAAAAAAAATGCTAAAACTGAAGGAGACAATAATGGTCTCAGTGAAGCTGAAGAAGAGAGATGGTCAGAGTCAGACTGGCTATGTGAGGACGGGGAAGAATTCCAGAGATTCATTTGTTTTCTTTCAGCAGATGAATCTGTTCCAGAGTGTTTCTGACCGAGGCCCTAGAGGCAGATGGCTGTGGATGTGTAGCGGTGACAGTCAATGCAGGACGCAGGAGCCAGGAGGCTCAGTGGTGGCATGGGAAGTGCACACCGACGGTGACTTGCCCGAGGATGGTGGGGGCAAGTGGGTTACGGATATCCCAACATGCCCGGTGACTGGTAGTGAGCGCCTCGGGAGGAGGCCTGTAGATAACGGTAATCGGTGGGGTTAGAGCATGGTGTAGTGGGGTGGCAAAGCTTTACTTTCTTTCTTTTATTAACACGGGTGTAAAAATACGTGGAGACGCGGAGTGTTGGATAATAAACAGGCTCTGATTAAGTGTCAGAGGAATGGCGTCCTCTGAGGGAAGTCAGGTTTCAGTTGACTTTAGTGACGAATTTGAGTTTGAGGAGATGTAGGAGCATACCATTGAATGAGGTGCATGAATGGCCCGGTGAAAAGACTGTTTTCTTTAATTTTTAAAAAACGTTTATTTATTTTTGAGAGCGAGGGAGAGTGCGCACGCCCCCGCGCACATGAGTGGGGGAGATGCAGAGAGAGGAGGACAGAGGATCCAGAACCGGCTCTGTGCTGACAGTAGAGAGCCCAAAGTGGGGCTCGAACCTTCAAACTGTGAGATCATGACCTGAGTCGAAGTCGGACGCTTCACCGACTGAGCCACAGGTGCTCCAACATTGTTTTTTTGATGAGTGGGGAAGGTGTGTGTGTGTGTTCTTGTATCATTGAGAGAAGTACAGAGTGGTATGGAGAAAAGAATAATAGAGACATGTGTGAACCCTGGTATCATATTAACGTGGATTAAATCCTGGGTGCAGCAGTTAAAAGCCCTGTAATTGTGAACAAGTTATTAACTCAAGTTCCTTGCGTGTAAAATGGAGTTATATGCACGTCGTGGGTTATTATGAAGAATAACGAATTCATGCATGTTTGGTGCTTAGCACGCAATAAGTGCTAAGTAAAGGTGTTGTTATTATGATCAGTTACAGTAAGGAGATGATCAAAGATAATAGAGACATGAGGCCCAGTGGCATTAGCTGACCTTCAGTTGGAATTAGGAACCAGAGATGTTCACATCTGTGCTGTAGGATGGGATCCAGAAGCCAACATGTTGGAACACGGTGATGGGCCATCATGGGCATGCCAGATGGTTCACTGGCTTTTCTCCCGGCATTGGGATACCAGAGCTCAGGCTTTCAATAGTGGGAAGAGTCAAGTGGGAGTTGGAGGTGGGCAGGGGATCGGCAAAGTTTGGGTGGTTCTTCTACCCACTCCTTTCTACTTTGCTACGGAGAGAAAAATCCCACCTACATAAAGAGTAACGGACGGTGAAGAAAGATGAATTAATTGCCACCTCAAATATATTCTGTTATTATCCTGTGCTTATATAGGATTGTTTTCCTCGCAAGGATTCACTGTGGGTCTAAGCCCCACAAGGGAAGAGCTTCTGAGAGCCATCGTGTCCTGATTCCAGTTCAGGGAAGTCATGCAGTTCAGGGAAGTGGGCTCCTTCAGTTGTAAGGACATTTGTAGAATAATCTGTATGTAGTTGGTAACCCTGTGGGATCACGGAGTTATCAGGAAGTCTATCTCACTTTTGTATCCTTCCCTGAAAATCCTAGGATCTTGCAGAAATCTTACGATGGAGCTACGGTGTCTAATGGAGAATACAAGTATCAATCTACTGGTTTTGAAAGATACTCTCAGCTTAGAATTAGATCAGATGGGATAGAAAAATCTCTCTCCAATGTAACAATGTAAGGTTTGAACTACGTGACCTAAATTCCTAACTTGTTGATGTTATCTCCCATTTCCGTCCTCTAGCTTATATATACTTTAAAAATTAGGAAATACATCAAAGATGGAGAACAGTATGGAGACGAATATTATAGCTAATACTCTGTGTTTACTTCATAAAGTATAAACTCTGTTTACTGTGCCGTATGTTTTACATGTATCAACTCAATCCATGAACAGTGCTATGAGATAGGCTATTATCATTATTCTTGTGTTGCAGATAAAAACAGTCTCAGAGTTTATGCAACTTACTCAGGATCACCCAACGTGGGGGGCAGTCTTTCTCTTAACCACTTACAGTGTACTGCTTTTCACGTGTCGTCATTAACACTTGCATATTTGCTTCACATGTTTTTATAAAAAAAAAAACAACCCCACAGAAGACAGTTTAAATCTCCTCGTCAGGTACTCCTCCTCAGTCTCTCCTTTTCTGTCTTCCCAGAGGTAACCACTAACCTAAATTCAATATCAGTTACATGTATGTTTCTACCATGCGTTTATATATATACTTGTGTCTAGGTAATACATAGAAGTTTTTTGCAAGGCGTTCATAGTTTGTTTTTTGCTGTTAATGGTTTTTGAGATGTAGCCTTGTTGATATATAGAGCTGGAATTTGTTCGTTTTTATTGCTTTAGAGAATATTCCAGTGAACGTATACCGCACCTACTCTCTTATTTATGACCCTGTGGTAGGTAGATTGCATTCTTGTTCCCAGTTCTTTACCCCTCCCTATAGCCACACATTTTCTTTTTCTTTTTTTTTAATTTTTTTTTAACATTTATTTATTTTTGAGACAGAGAGAGACAGAGCATGAACGGGGGAGGGGCAGAGAGAGAGGGAGACACAGAATCGGAAGCAGGCTCCAGGCTCTGAGCCGTCAGCCCAGAGCCCGACGCGGGGCTCGAACTCACGGACCGCGAGATCGTGACCTGAGCCGAAGTCGGACGCTCAACCGACTGAGCCACCCAGGCGCCCCTAGCCACACATTTTCAATGTGACTTTTTCATTTCTTCCATTAGAGGCAGAATGTATTTGCCCACCCAGTTAATGTGACTCTTGGCCACATGACTCGCATTGACCAAAGGAATGTTAACAGGCGTGATGCAACAGTGGGCTTGAAATGAGTCTCTACATTTGACCCTGCTCTCTTGGACTCTGCCCACATCGTGGCAGAAAAAATGCCCCAGCTAGTCCACTTGTCCAAGAAAACAACAAAAAAAGAGGCACATGGAGCAAGCTGTACCAAATCTGTGGCCGGGACCCCAGACCCGATCAGCCCAGCTGAGATCATTAGAGCCTTGTCAGGCTGTGTACGTACAAGTGGGCAGGAATAAATGAGAATTGTTTTGAGCCCCTGAATTTGGGGGGTAGGTATAACTGAGACACATTTTACATTTGTTTTCAATATTTTACTACTAAAAACAATTCTGCTATAAATAATGTGCAGGTTTCCAGGAACATACGTGTGGGTTTCTCTGAGGGACACATCTTAGAGGTTGAATTGCAGGATCATAGCGTGTGCACATTTTCAGCTTTCCTAGGCATCGCGCTGCTTTTCTCTGCCAAGTGGTTGTAACTAGTGAGCCGTGTCTTATTGTTTCTTCCCCTCCTCACTGACAATTAATATTTTCAGAATTTCATCTGTTAGCCATTCTCATAGATACTAAGTGATATCTCATTTTACTTTACATTTCCATGATTACTAATGAGGCTTAACATATTTTTCATATTTATTGACTATTTGGGTTTCATTGTGTGTGTGTGTGTGTGTGTGTGTCCTCTGTTCCTATCCTTTGCCCAATTTTCTGTTTATTTTATAGGATTTTGAGTGTTTCATTTTTTCATATCTATCTGCCCTGTTCCATTTGTCCCATTGTCAGTAATTTCTTTTTTTAATGCAGGTAGTTGCTTTATTTATTTCTTTGAGTGCCCTAAAATACTTCTTTTAAAGTCTTTCTCTAATTCAAGGGTCAGCAGACCTTTTCTGTAAAAGGCCAGACAGTAAATATTGTAGGATTTGTGGGCCAGACTCTGAGACAACCACAGAACTCTGCCTAAGTAGTGTGAAGGTGGTCAGAGAACACACGTACATGGATGGGCATGGCTGTGTTCCGATAAGACTTGATTTACAAAAGCAGGCATTGAGCTGGATTTAACATGACGATCACTGGACCCACTGTATGCTACAACTCATTTCATCTGGAGTCCATTCCTCTTCATGATTGATTTTGTTGATTGTTCTTAGTAATATATGTGTGCGTGTGTGTGTGTGTGTTTTAGATTTTTCATTTTTCTTTAAAAAGAAGCTTCCCCCCACCCCCCGCCTGCCCAACAATTGCCTCTACCCAGTCACGGAGGCCTCCACCTCAGTCCAAAGTCAGATAATTTCTGTGAAATCTCCTTCTGACAAAAGAGGTGATACGTCTTTCATCTAGACTACTTGTTTATGTTCTGCATCATTGTGCCACTGAACATATCGTACTCTGTGTTTCTGGCAGGGGAGGAAGGTTGGGGAAAGGAGGTAAACATGTTTTCTCTCATGTTTTTCATTCTTGGGAACAGGGTCTGTGTATTATTTCTGTATGCCTAGTGAATAGAAAAATATTCACTGAACCCTCTTGGTACATCTTCATTACGAGTCTTAGAGGAATCTGGATTTAGAGAAAACAGTGGAATTGAATTAAAATATTCGATCTACAAAAGTTTATCTTCCAATATTATATACCGCTAACTGTGAAGTAGAAAAGCTTAAAAGGTATTTATTGACTCTTACTTTCCTACTACAGTACTTGATTAGTAAGAATTGACCTGGAATGAGTTCTTACTGTAATGAGTATTCTGACAGACTCATTTAAAGAAAGTTAATACAGACTAGACTCCTCCTTTAGTGTAATAACAATGATTGTAATTAATTCTACGTACATTTTATTTAAATGTAATTTGAATCCACTTACCTGAGAGTCTTTGTACACAGCAAAAACGTTAAAGTCAGCGAAAAGTTGGAAGTCTCAAAAGAGTTTCAAATGAAGTGATTAACACCAAGGACATAATTGAGAGGCTGTTGAAGCGATTATTTTGAAGAAATGCCTTTCAAATCAATGTCTTATTATATAGGAGTTCATTTTATTTTCTGACCCGAAGAATCATCGATGGCTCGTCGGTTGTTGCTTGCTGGATTAGTATTCTTTCTTAATGTCAATATTACATACTGGACCTTGCCTATTTTCACATCATGATTTCTCTTTAAAGATACCCTATGCTTTCTTTCTCTTTATCTGTTATTATATTGTAAGTTAAATGCTGCACCATTATTTTACGCCAATGTGATCACAGGTTGGAGACTTTGGGCAAAATATTAAGGAGCCATCTGCCAGAGGGTTTTAAAATTGCCACCGTTCCGGGGTTTAGGATTTGTCCTCATTTTGTCATTTCTGTTGAAGCTGGCCCGTATTTATCATAGCTAACACATACAAGTTATGCATGTGATCTGTATGTATCTCAGACCAAAGGGTTAAACTTTGGAGTGTTCGGTATTTGTTCTCCACCGTCAATAATCCCCATAAAACTTGCAGAGAAAAAGGCTGACTGGCTGTTGCAGTCACTTTGACTCCAGGGGGCAGTGTAAACTAAGAAATAATAAGACCTTACCGACTTGCAGTTTGTATTTAATGTAATTCTCAAAGCCAGAGGGAAATGATGGATTTTATGAGCCAGCCAGAATTTCACTGTGTAAGTTCTGTCCTTCTGAGATGGCTCCTTAAATGTGGGAGCCAGAGTGTCCATTCGAATTCTCATGGGGCGGCTAGTCACTGCTTTCCTGGCCATGTTTCAGTGTATTCTCGTCTGCAGTCCTGTTATGATTTTAACACAGACCATATGGTTCCTGTAAAGGACTTGTTAAAAATTCCCTATATTTCAAACGGACCTTTCCTGATGTGGACACATGCACCCACGAATAGGCAGGTTCCCACACCCACGAACAGGCAGGTTCCCACACCCACGTATCACATAGCCAGCTGGAGATAAGAGGCTGTCAGCACACCATTCTGGGGGGATACTGAAGCAGGTGATGCACGGAAACGGTGGTGACAAAGGTTACTCATTAAGCATCTATTGAAGGGCGGGCTCTGTGCTGGGCCCTTTATATGTTAAATCTCATTTAACCTTATAATGGAATCTCATTTTTACAGATAAGGAAATTGAATCTTAGTAATTTACCCAAGTACTGCCAGCTAGCACATGGCTAATGAGGATTCAAAAACATATGTTCTTTTTATGATGGTAACCTATATGCCTATACCCTACCATACATTTTTTGCAAGAAGAAGTAAGCGCCATTTGGAAACCGATTTTATGATCCCATTCTGTGTGTCTGTTTTAGTGCCGTGGCAGTTATTTTAAAAGTCTCTCAATTTTTGTTTGGGAAGAACAATTTTACCACTTCAATATTTAGTCTGCACTTGCTAAAAATCACATCTCCAGACTAGTGGATTTTAAAAGGCGACTTCCCTCAACTCCTCCAGCAATTCTGGCCCCGTAGCAGAGGCTTTTGTGTTCACTACACAGGTTCTGGTTACACAAGCCAGAATTAGTTGAGTCATCATATTAGAAAGACATGCAAAGAGCATTTTTGGCTCAAGACCAAGGAATTAATATTTGGGTATTCCTATCCTATGATCAGCTCATTATACATCCTGCCTTATCTACTTCCCAGAGCAGTACGAAGGACAGCTGAAAGGTTAAGTGCTTGAAGTTGTTTTTATTAAAAAAATTTGCAAACAGACTGGGATCCACCTTCATTTTAACCTTCACATTACCAAGGATCACATACAATGGTAATATGAGCAGGATGGATAAAATTAGGAATTGAGGCTGATAAATGGTGATTATAAATTCCTGAAGAACATGTGGGTTAAGCTATAAGGTATCCAGTGTTGATAGATACTGTAAAATAGTTAACAGTGCCTAGAGCGATAGATGTGGCTAGAGCACAAAGCCCACTTGCTCTAACTCCCTCCTTTTACGGATGTGGAAATTGACCCACGAACAAGCTTAAAATTGCTCACAAGTGTGCAATGTGGCAATGTATAGTGAACTCATAAGAGTATACATTATTGTGACATCATTCCATAAGAGTCACTGCTTTCATGACTGTGACAATCCAGTTGCAAACCTGGATTATTGCCCGTCACATGTATGTATGTATGTATGTATGTATGTATGTATGTATCAGGACTTTTTGAAGGAGCTCTTTAATTTGCAATTTGCAACGACAATAAAATGAGAATAAAACAGTGCTCATGTATTAGTTCGTAATTCCCATCCAAAAAGAAGTGCTGAAAGCCTGAAAAACATAACGGTTCCCTTCTTTGCTCCTTAAATTTTTCTCAGATCCTGCATCCAGGCGCTGCTTAGTATCCTTTTAGAGCCACGCTTCGGGGTCTCACTGGCTATCCCGGAATGATCTCTTTCTTGTAGTCAGATCTTAATTACTAATTGCAGAGGAGTCTAGGTCTCTTTTGCATCTGGAATTGTTTAAACTTCAGATTTTTAAATAACAACTCTTCCTCAATTGATTCTGAAGAAGGCTGTTTTCCTCTAAATTGGATCTGCAAGATGACTTCTCATTACCCAGGAAATGGCTTATTTCTCTATTTGTATGGGTCTGCAGATTTCTGCTTCTCTGAACCTCTCCCTCTACTGCTAGTGATTTCCCTGCTGAGACAGTTGATGGGGGGGGGTGGTTCTATTCCTTTCATTTTTGTGGGTAGCCTAACATCTAGATTGGTATCTGATTTACAAAAGTATCCTCCGGTGGCAAGAGGCACACACACTGTAGTACTTTATACAAATACAATTCCATGTCCTCTGGCTATTCTAGCAGACCGGAAATTTACTCTGGTAACTATTTCACTTCTAGTTTGTCTAATAAACATTAAGACTTTGGCCGTTCATAGCTATTAGGTTTATTTTCAGTACAAGTTGAGTAAACAAAAGCATGTTTGCATACGCGTGTTCTCCACCTTCTAAGTGCGATAGAAACAGCATCATTCCCATTAAAGGTCTTCTTCTCCATTTACAGCCTGTATCCCATCCCTTTTTGCATGTTCAAGGATGGTAGACCCTCACCCAATCCTCTCTCTCCTGCATCATCAGTTTCTCATCCTCTGCTGGATTGTTCTCAACAGCAAATACATATGCTCTGACATCTCCCATCTTAACACTAAACCCTTTCTTCATCCCTTGCTTCTGTCTGTCCTTCACATCAAAATTGGCGTATTGGTATTCACCTACCATAGCAGCCATTATGTCATTAGCTTCCACACATTTAGGCTCGGGTCCCCTCCACTCCACTAAAAGTGCTCTGGTCCACATCATCAGCAACTTCCGTGGTGCCAAATGCAGTGAGTAATGCTCGGTTACTCTACCCATCTGGCCAAGCCCACTGTAAATCTCATCATCTCTTGCCTTTTGTGACACCCCGTTCTCCTCCCTGGCCACTGTTTCTTGGTCTCCTTTATGTGCTCTTCCTCCTCTGCCCTAGTTTTACAGGCTATATCTTTGCCCTTAACTATACTTATTCTTCAGTCCTAGGAGTGTATTTTATCTGTATTGCTATGATTTGCAATATTTATTTATTTAGTTATTTAGTTATTTATTTATGTATTTATGTATGTATTTATGTATGTATGTATGTATGTATTTATTTATTTAGAGCAAGCGAGCGGGGGAAGGGCAGAGAGAGGGAGAGAGAGAGAATCCCAACCAGGTTCCATGCTGTGGGTGCAGAGCCTGATGTGGGGCTCAAGCCCATGAATGGTGACATCATGACCTGAGCCAAAGCCAAGAGTTGGATGCTCAAGCA